>NW_018742329.1:7476804-7633013 GCF_001683475.1 Chenopodium quinoa
GCATTCAAATATGAACCAATGCATAGGTTCATATTTTGAATGCATATGTTCATATTTTTAATACTTATGAATTATGATGCATATGTTTCATAATCATATTATTTTTATTTCTTCAATTTTTTATGTTCATAATAAAATGCCTTATATTCATAATAATATTTTATATGTTCATAATGTAAATATTCATAGTAAATATTTGTTGTTCTCATTAAGTCTGTTTATGCATATCTTCTCTCTCTTAAATTCATATGATCATATTTTTTACGCATATGTTCACCTTTTAAATGGTCATATTCACTTTAAGGAAACCAATGCTTACGTTCATATTTTGAATTGTTATGTTTACTTTCTGAAATGCATATGTTCATATGTTTTATGCTTATGTGCACTTTCTGAAAAGTTTATGTTCACATTTAAGGGAACCTATGCATATGTTCATATTTTGCATGATTATCACTAGTAGAAAAAACGTAATGAGAAGCCCCAAATGGCAAGCGGTTATTGAATTCCGCTTCCAATAACACCTAAAAAAAAAATTAAAACAAGCAAATGGCAAACGGATTTTGGGTGAACCGCTTGCCAAAATGTAAATGACAAGCGGTTTGGACATTGAACCGCTTGCCATTTGCTAAAAAACCCTAAAAGCGGGTTCTCTCTCCTCCTCACGCCTCTTCTTCTTCTCTCTCCTCTCTTATTTCTCACGCTCGTTTCTCTCTCCTCTCTTCCTGCTCACGCTCTCTCTTCTTCTTTCTCCTCTTCCCTCATTTCATCCCCTCCATTCTCGATCTCCTTCATTTCTCTCTCCTCCTTTATTTCTCATGGCGAATTTTTGTATTTACAACATGAATTCCTTCTTTTCGAGCTCCTCTTCCTCGGCCCACAAAAATGGTGAGTCCTTTTTTTCTTTCTTTTCGATCTCCTCTACCGCCCGCAACACCAACAACGGCCACCGCCCGCAACACCAACAACAGCCACCGCCCACAACACCAACAACAACAACTTCGACAAGCTTTGTTCTCGGTCTCACGAACTTCGGTTTTCACGGTTTTTCATGTCAAATTCGACCCTGAAAACTCTAGATCTAGAGTTTTCATGGTCGAATTCGACAATTAAAACCTAAATTTTAAGCCAATTTCAAGGTTTTGGTGGAATTCAAGGTATCATCTGTTTTTTTTATTTTTTATTTTGTTTTTTTAAGTAATTTTTGGTAGTTTTTTTTTTTTAATTTTGTGATGACGTTTAGGTCGTGGTGGCCTAGGGGATGAGGTTTTTTTTGTTTTCTTTTATATTTTCTGGAAATTTGTGTTTGATTGACTTCGAATTTGTTTATATTAGTTGATTTGTTGAATATTTTTGTTGAATTTGGTATTGATTGTGATTTATTTTAGTGAAATTGATTTTCTAGGGTGAAAAAACGTAAATCTAAAGCTGATTTCAAGGAAGGCGGTCAAAGGCTGGTGGCAGTGCGTGCGTGGTGGGCTGGTGGTGGTGGTTGTGATGGTTATGGTGGTGGACTGGTGGCGGTGGTGGCAGTGACTTTTTTCTAAAAGTGTTTATTAGTTTTCTTTTTTGTTGAATTATAATGTAATTTTTTTTTTTGTGTTGAATTATAATATAATTTTTTTTTAGGAAGAATTATAATGTAATATTACAAATAATTATGGAAATATATATTTTTATACATATGTTTTATTTTTGTGTATCAATTTCTGTGAAAAAAATTAAAACTTTTTTTTCTAAAAAAATTTTTAAGCCAAAACCGTTGCCCTTTCACTACAAATGGCAAGCGGTTCTAAACCGCGTGCCATTTAAAAGCCCAAATGGCAAGCCCCCTAAGGGCATGCGTTTCAAAACCGCTTCCCATTAGGGGGTTTGAACCGCTTGTCATTATGTTTTTTCTACTAGTGTATGTTCATTGATAAAAAAATGCAGAAAATCAAATGAAATTCATACACAAATGAAATTGATCGAAGCTAAAAAAAATTCAATTCATATGAATTCAAAAAATCAGATAAACAACCAATTCCATATTGTAAGTAACATATTCAATCGTTAAATAAAAAATAACGAGAAAAAATAGAAAAAAAACAGAGGAAAAAGGAATTAAAGAAGGAAGGAGAAAAAATAGAGTATAACTTGTGAATTCAAAGATTCATATATACCTTAATCAATCAAAATTAAAGCACAAAATCGAAATTCACACAAAAATTCATACTTAATAACTACTTTCATGTTGTAAGAAACAAATTCAATCAAAAAAGTGTAAAAAAAGGAGGAAAATTTAAAAAACAGAGGACAGAGAAAATAAAAAATGAAGGAGAAAAATAAAGGAGAAGAAACCTAATGTTCACTTTCTGAAAAGCTAATGTTCATATTGTGCTATTGTTACACCTATTTCTAGGTGCATGAGTGTGCACCTAATAATATGTACTGATTTCTAATACTCCTTAAAAATCTAATACGTACTTTATTAGAGGAGATTAATATGGCCCTAAAGCACTAACAACCTAATATCTATTAATTCCTAACTTTTAAGAACATAAAAAAACTTAATTACAAATAATTTTGAAGGAATAATATCAACACCTACTTGAAATTTTACACTTTATATTTAACAACGCATAATATAAGATATTGAAAATAAAATTGGGTTTACAAATTTGGTCAAAGAAACTCAATCAATAAGAAGCTAAAGTAAGGTTGATTGTACTCCATAATTTAGAAGAAAATACATATCACTAAAAATAAATTATATTTAAATATTATCATTCAATATAAAAAAATTTTGTCAGGGGAGAAAAATTAACGTTATTATGTGATAGGTAAGAACTTGATATCTGATAATTTTTGTACAAATTATACAAGTATTAATTTTAACTAACGTTTTCATGTATTGAGCAATAATGTTACTAGACCTAGCAAATGGGTCATTCAGGTCGGATATGGGTCGGATCATTTCGAGTCAAAAGGTTATCGGGTCAAGTTCGGGTCGGATTGGGTCATTTTGGGTTCAGGTTGATTTCGGTTCGACTGATAATCGGGTCGGGTCGGGTATTGAGTCAACACTTCGGACGAGTTTGGGTCGGGTCAGTTTTCGAGTCGGGTCAGTTCGGGTCGGGTCAATTTTCCGGTTAACTTCGGGTCGGGTCAACTTCGAGTCGAGTCATATTCGGGTGATTCATTGGGTTAAATTCAACTCTGTATATATATTTATTTATTTATTGACGAAAAACTCACTATATTTATTAAGGCTATTTTTTTCATGGAATATAGTAATTGTTTGACTTATATTAACCTCTTTTTTTTTTTTTTTTTTGTGTGTGTGTGTGTGTGTGTTTAGATTGAGAATCATTTTCAAGATCTCCTGAAACTAAGAGGGATGCTCTAACTAATTGAGTTATACCTCACTCTCTTACTGATCTTAGTTTTAATACGTACTCTTATTATAATTGTCATTGTTGTATTAATTTCTTTGAATTATTCTTATACTCTCTCCATCCCAAATTACTCTTAACGATTTGACATTTTGCACTATTTACACATCTCACTTTGACCGTCTTTTTAGCTATTATATAAAAGTCAATGTAGTCATGTAAGATGTTGTTGGGTCTATTTTAATGTATAATTTCCTAATATAAACTTTTATAACTTATACAATAATTTACTAAAAGAAGTTAAAGGTCGGGTCATTTTCGGGTCGGGTCAACTTTGGGTCGGGTCATTTCGGGTCTCGGGTCATCTCGGGTTTTGGGTCAAGGTCGGGTCAGTTCCACTTCGGGTCGGGTCGGGTCGGGTTACTTCAGGTTTTGGGTTAATTTCGGGTCATTGATTTCGGGTCGATTCGGGTCATCGGGTCTCGATCAAGATTGTCAGGTCTAAATGTTACTAATTAATCTATCATATTTTATTTCAATGGTCAAGTGTTCAATGGCCACTTTGAATGTATTAGTATCAAATCATAATTAGCATGACTATTTAGCTTGAGACTAATCCATAATAATGTTGGAATGTAGGAAGATCCCACACTTTAAAAGTTCACTGTTCAATTATTCATGATGGTGTTTCTGTTACTATTAATTTTATTATACACAAAATTGAAATTCTAACCAGTTTTAACATGAGGAAAGTTAATAGTGTATGATTATTTTATGGTAATGACCACTCAAATTGTTGAAATAGTTTGCATTATTAGGTCCCTCCAACAAACTGGTATAGATGTCAACAAGATTTGATGTAAACGAGATTTGATCCTCACCTTTAAGACTTTTAACCAATAACACGGTAGTTAACATTAACGTTTGTACGTAAAAGTATGTAGTGCATCACACCCTTTTGCTCTACAATGCCAAATACTCTCTACTAGCTAAAGAGTAACTTCTTAAAAAAGAAAGACACCCAACTAATGCCATAAGTGGAATTTGCTTAAAATTTACTCCAACAGCTTATGATCAATTCATACATATATCAAAAAATAAACCAAAATTATTCTACAAAGATAACAAAAATTATATGCTAAGGTTTGCTTGTTTTTTTTTTCAGCAATCAATGGAAATGCAGCTCTGAGCAATACTCTTACTGTCCACCTTGCTGACGAACGGATCGATTTTGACCCAAACAAGGGAGAAAACTGAGGCCAACAGCACAGACCACAACACCACAATAGTAGGTGTCCTGTTTTGCTTTCCCATGAGACCCTTAAGGAAGGGGTACAGATGCAGGATCACCCAGAAGGAAAAGAAGACCTTTCCGAAGAGTGGTCCCCACGAATCATAGCCGTTGTTCAAGGCATCAGAAAACCCTGCCACCACCCCGACGATGTTGAGGATGATGAGGGTGGTGGGAGGGATAAGAAGGGTAGTCCACTTGAAAACATAGAGTTCTCCAAATTCAGTGTCATCAGATGATTTCGACGTGACAGTAAAGTTGGTGTCTAGTCCTGCAAGCATCTTCAGCAGTCCTTGGAAGACAGCAAACAGGTGAGCTGAGACTCCTCCAATGACCCAGAACTGCTCGTTCCTCCACAAGTCCTCAATGCCTACTCCACTCCATCTTAGTTCTAACACACTGACGAGTATGATGGACGTGAAGAGGCCTAAGAAGAGCACACTTGCCAGGTTTGATAGCTGTAAATCAGAAGAACAATGTCAAGTTTACATACTGATAATGTAATTCATCAGTGCTATAACTTTCTTAGTTTCTTAGACAATTTTCACAAGAATGAATTAAGCTAGTTGCTGAAATTCCAAAAATACTACTGCATTATCTGATGATGTAAAGGAAACTTACAGTAGGAATTATGAACTTTCCGGTGAGGAGGCAGATAGCAGGCAATGTACAGTAGGCAACAAGAGGCAGGGAAGTAAAGGGGTAAACGATGGTATTAATGTATGCCAATCTCTGAAGCAACTTAAGGCGGCCAGCTCCAAATCCATACCAAAGAGGACAATGTCTGCTAAAGAAAATTTCCACTGATCCAAGAGCCCAACGAAGGACCTGGTGCAGTCTATCAGACAAGTTAATTGGTGCAGACCCTTTAAAGCAAGGCCTTAAGGGCATACAGTATATTGATCTCCATCCTCGGCATTGCATCTTGAACCCTGTCAAGATATCTTCTGTAATAGATCCATATATCCATCCAATCTGTCAAAATGGAAAGAAAAGGCGGTCAATGAGAAAGGGCTAGTAAAACATGATATACTTCATGGTATTTTTAATAAATTCAAAAGACTGCTAAAAGGTTGAAGTTTTTATTAGTTTGTATAATGTTGTTACAAAGTTGTTTTACCTCTTTTCCCCAGGCTGTCTTTTCTTCATACCCACAGCTAATGACATGTATCGCTTCCTTGATCAATGTTGGCGAGTTAGCAGAGTCTGGAACACCTCCATTCTCCATCAATGTAGACTCGATGAACACAGTGGATAATCCAAATGTCTTCTCAAAGCTTGTTTGAGAGATTAACATTGATCTATCATATTCATCATAATCTGTAGTATTATTTAGAATAGTTAGTGTTAATCCTGATGGTTATTTTTTTCCTGACATTCTTGATATATAAATAACTACAGGTATAAGTAAGCTTACTGTTGAGCTCCTTGAGGTTAAATATGGCAGATTCTAGATCTTCACGTTTTGAATCACGGTTAAGCTCTGAGACATCCTTTTCTTCCTTCTTCTTGGAAGGGCAGCAACAACAGGAAGACGAGGATGATTTGGATAAACTAGGTAGTGATGGTGGTCCATAGCCATATAGTGCTTGTCTATTGAACACACAACCAGTTCCGACATAAACTGGCCCTTGAATCCCATCAAGTCCTTTCATGTTAACCTGAACGAGTTCAAGGAATCAAGGACAGGAAAACGAAGAGAGTAACATCAACTTTTTCCTAATTATGAATTCCCTACATATCTTATTTTTCACAATGCCATTGAGTAGTGCAAATTACTTCCATAATATGCATAAAGTTTATTTAAAATTTTGTAATAGTAATATTTTTTAAAAAATAGTGCAGCTTACATCAAAGAAGACAACATTTCGGTTGGCATAACGATCACTCTTGTCAATACCATCAAATCTTTGAGGGAACTGAACATAACAAACATCCTGACCGACTACAGGGTCCATCAGGAAGCACATTGCCTCGCGAACTGCCTTGCTGTTGTTGACATAATGATCACAATCAAGGTTCAGAATGTAGGGAGCATTTGTGAGGACTGCAGATACTCTGATCTGTGATAGAAAAATAGTTTATGTAAAATGTCAGAAGTAGTATCTTAAAGGTGGAATTTAAGTTGATTCTTGTTTGATTAGGTTGAGGATAGTTACCAAAGCATTCTCAGCACCGGCTTTCTTGTGGTGTTGAAATCCTGGCCTCTTTTCTCTTGAAACATATACGAGCCTTGGAAGTTCGTTACCTTCTATGTCAGGAGAACCAGTATTTCCAAGGAAAACCTACAAAATTCCGAATTGGTAAATGAATATGTAAGATATATATAGAATCAGACTAGAATTTGCAGGTAAATGAATATTGCTTCAGACTGCCACAGAATTACTGATAGAGTATAAAACATATTCTTGGGCCTCAACCATCAGCTTAAGCTTTTGGTTGAGTTGGTCCACTAACATATGTAAGATATATACAAGTTTCTTGTTTCATACAGAGCTGATCTAAATGGCCAGGTCCGCCCTGATATCCTAGGTTCGGGCAGATTTTTTAGCCACAACATTAGACATGACATGAGGCAGAAATTTAGGCTCAAATTTACAGTTTGCCTGAACATATGATCAACTCTAGTTACATCTTAAAGACAAAAACAAAGATGTAACAATACACACCTGGATCATTCCTGGATGATCACGAGTATTGTTTCCTGGCCAAGGTGTTCCATCTGCCATAGTCCAGCCTTCGTCTGGGGTTTTTTGTGCCTTGGCAACTAAAGCATTCATCTTCACCTTGTATTCCTCATAATCTCTCTGTCATATAAAAATTAAACATCATAAGATCGCCTTTACAAATCATTATAAAAACAGACATTACATATTTTAGTCACATGAGTTGCATACTTTCATTGCTCTGCGTTCCTTCACAAAAGAAGGCTGCACTTTGTCCCTAAGGTAGTCAATCTTCTGTGAGAAGTAAAACTCAGGAGCTCGCGGTTCAATCTCATATTTCTTACAAAAAGGAACCCACTTCCTCGCGAATTCAGAAGTCTCAGCAAGTGATTCAAAGGTAAGCATTGCAGCACCATCATCAGATACATAGCAGGAGACTTTATCAACAGGATAGTCCACTGCAAGGATGGAAAGTACAGTATTTGCTGTGATTATAGGCGGTTCTTTCAATGGATCCACCGTACTCACAAAGAAGTCCACAGCTGCAAGCTGTGAAGGTTCTCCTTCTCTTTCGTACCTGAACAAATTAAAAATGATTATTATACTCAAATTACATTGATTTTCCTTCATATCTTAATTGTCTTTCCATACATTAGCAACTAGATTGATATGAAAATTATACGAAGTATGAACTCATGACTCGTTACAACTACAAGGATTCCTTGCATATTCCTCTGCTCCATAATAATCATTTTCTTTAATATTTTATCCAAACATGTTACAGTAATACAAGTAATTAATATGCAAAAAAGCACATTGATTGATAGCAAATGTAACATTAATATAACTTCATAAGATTATCATTATATAATTTTACTTTAATACAAAAGTAATGATTGAACTATTGGTTTCAAGGATGCAAAAAAGTAAACTGGATCCCTCTCATCATGAGTCCCAAATAGCATATAAACTACATTGAAGTAATACAAATCAATAGTTTGTCAATGTATTCATATGAAAATTCCATATTATAGACAAACAGCAGGGTTATGGTTTCAAATGATGCATCAAATAGCCTAAAGACTACGTATTATACAACAAAATCATCACGATATTGTTAACATAAAAGGTTACCTCAAGGACAACTGATCGATAAATGTCTCCCTATTGATGGGCTGCCATTTAGGAAACTGATCCAAAACCCAGGAAAAAGCAAACCAGATCTCACAGATAACAGAAGTGAGCCATAGACCAAAGGCGCTATCCACAGGATTAGTTAATCTGTAGTGGAAAAATAGTGCAAGAATGATCAACCGCACAATGATCATGATCCTGTATGAGGTGATCTTGGTTCTTGGGATCGGAATAATTCTTGAAAGTGGTTGTGCAGCAGCCTCTGAAAACCTGAAACAGCGGCACACATCTGAGAACTATGGATTCCTTTTTCTCTATTCAACACGCCTACAAAATCAATTTCCTGGTTTTCGAATACTTGGGTTCCAAAAGCATTTCATTAAGAAATTTGTTAAGGATGTAATTCAACAAATTTAAGTTAATTTGGTCCAATAAATGTTTCTTTTCTTCTTTAATGTACTTAATTGCAAAATGTTATTCTCAATTCTTATCTGAAAAACTCACTGCTGTTCCTCCATCTGTTGTTCAGGTGGAATTTGTTCAACTTCTTTTGAAGCTTTAGACTCTTTAACATTCTTTTTTTTCTTGTCTTTCCTTTCTCTCCAACTCTCCACTCGATGCTTCCATATCGAGCTTCCAGATTCACTATTCAATTCTGATAAAGTAGACATAACACATAATTGATTTATTAGTTATGCAACCACTAACACAAAAAAAGTTGGAAATAAACTTCATACAAGGTTAGAAATGCTCACCACTATCAACTGTGGAGATGGTGCTCATGTTTCGAGCATGTAGGCCATGATCCTGTTACGAATTCAACCAAGATAAATCAATCAATACATAACATAAGACAAGTTTAATAAACTTTATCGTGAAATTTACAACTTTGGCTAACCATTTTAATACCTGCTCATTAGTAAGATGGGTTGTTTTGTTCTTGTGACTACCAGATGCCTCAACACCGGCCTCATCATATGTCACATTATCTAATGATTCATTCGACATAAGTTAGAATCTAGCAATACTACACAAATTGAACTTCAAACATATTTGCATAAAATTATTATGATTCAACACGAAAAAAAATGATTAGGACTAATGAGAAAGAGATCATGTGACACACCTTCATAGGGAGCAGCACAACGAAAGCAAGCCTTTTTACCTTCCTTAATCTCATAGTCAACACAAGCCTTACAAACAGGGTAATTGCATTCAAGGCAAGCCACAAACACATTTCCATTCGAATCAAGTCCTACTGGCTCGCCGCAAGTGTTGCACTGTGGAAGGCCAGATTGCATCATCTTTGACTGCTTTTCTTTCTTTCTCTACCAATAAACCCGAGTTTAGCTAAGTCTTTATATTAGATGAAGATGATCATCACTCATTGTTCAGAAGCAAAGGCGGTGTAGAGAGGATTTTGTATGGGAGAGTTTGGTAGGAGAGTTAGTTTGGTGCCAATTTCTTAAGTGAATAAAAGAGGAAAGAGAGATGAGAAGCAACGTCTTAGTAAGTTTGAAAAATTGCGGGAGTTTTAAGGAAGATGTTTCTGTTGTCAAGTGTACATCTTTTAACTAATCAACTACTTTTTGAAAAGGTACAACTCAGCTATATCTTATTATTTTTTCCTATAATTTCTTACCTAATTAATGTATAAACTATAAACTATTCTGATTAATTGATTTTAAGTAAATATTTTTATGTCATTTCTTTGGAAAATAATACTCCAAAGATGAAAATAAAAGGATTTCAAATTACTATGTATCAAATATTGATAATAGCATCGATCACACGGTCAATGTATGATTTTGTCATAAATTCCTATATAAAATTACTATCATATAAATCATTAATTCTAAGCACTAAATATAGTACAACCAATAAAGTTTTATGGGATTTGTGTATTATACTACTCCTTGTATCCCCGAAAGAACGATCCTTTTTGGGTTGATTTTCGGGTATTAAGAAAGTTAAATAAAAAAATAAAAGCATATTGGAAAAAGTAAAAGTATGGGGTTTGTAAAAAAAGTAGGGAAAGAATGTATTAAAAGTACATGAAAAAACAAAATTTTATATGGAAAAACTAATTTTGCACAAATATTGTTGTAAATTGGTAGGTATTTTAATGCAAATGGGTCGATCATTCTGAAACTAAAATTAGGCCAAAAGGGAGTACTAAACACTTTATTCAATTTTAGCTATTTAGTTATAATCAAATTTATGTCAATATTGATGAGCATTAATGAGGTCACTATACTACTATAGTGTGGAATTAAAAATATCTAGATGAGTATTACAGATTTACAGGAATGATATCAATAGGGGCATTGATAGTCCGTTTTGATTTTATTTGAACTTTGATTGTGACATCAGAACTTAATTTTGTAGCTTGAGAAGTGAGCTTAAATACGAAGTGCAATTTATGCGTCTTAAGGTACTCGTCTCATCTTTTTTGACGTCTTAATTTATTTACTCTATTACTTTTACGGTATTTTATTCACACGCACTTTTTCATCTAAAATACGCTATACTTTTTCAATTTTCACACTAAATTGTGTTATTTGAACCATACACATATCATACACTATATGAATAGAGATATTTTCCATCAATTATTAGTAATTTCATTATTTCTTGTACAAGTATTATTCAGAGATTATCAAATTCATTGCAAGTGTAATTTATTATGCAGTGTAGTCTAATTAAAATATTTTATACTCCATATTTTACAAAATTGTTTTTGTTTTAAATGAGGTGAAGCAATTTAAAAGCTGATATGTTAGGTAGAAAGCACAATCTGTCAAACTGAAACTTGTGCAAACATATAAGCTAGTAAACCATCATACATCAAAGTAGGTGTCACATCTAATGATATTCAACTGCTAACCTAAGATTTTACATCACACTCAATTCCAATATCACAGCAACTCATTTATAAAGAGTAATATATTAAGGTCTTATAAAAGGGAACCCAAATATTAACACTTATCAGAGCCTAGACTCAAGTTTTACATACATGATATTAGCTGCTGCTGGGATGCTTGAATTGATAATGGTTGTTTCGCAACCTCCTAATTCCACGGCTGCCTATCACAATTCAGCTATACAGCTACTATTATTGAGATCCTCGATGTCAAGGAAGGAAAACTCTTGAGAATAACGTTATTAGAATGGTTTACATCTGAAAATCTATTCTAGACTTCACTGCTACTGATGTCATCTGCTGCACTCTGGATTCCTGAATCAGTAGGGGTAGGGGGTAGAGCGCAGTCAGTTAACCACTTTACTTTATGAAGGACTTACAAACTAAACTAAATTTCTTTCTTTTTTATCTTACCCCAAGCAGAGCAATGAGGTGAAACAGCCGTTTATATCTATCTACTGCGCAGTCAGTAGCACACCAAGATACAAGCAGAGAGGAGACACTACTAGTGACATGTATGTTGGGTCAGGATATTAACTGGTTGCAAATAACCTTTTCAACTGTGGAGGAGCATCAACTTTCAGACTCAGTTGGAGTGATAAAGCCAAGTCTAGGAAGCCGCGGAAAAATAAACATAAAAAACAGCGTGATTGAGAGAAACAGATTTCTGTCAGAAAATATTGGTGCAGTACGCAGGCTAACCTGTCAGGCGGTTAGACAGGTGACTGGCCTAATGAGAAAATTGGATTTCAGACAGTAAAACATCTAAGGATTTGGATTTCCTTAATCCACACAATTGTTGATCATTTCATATGCATTCAATTGTTGATTAAATAATAAAAAGATATCGATTCTACAAGTTAGACACAATATTTGAACAGTACAACCGCATCAGAGAATAAAATCAAACATTCTGTTCAAATAAAAATTTCTGAACAAATAATGCAGCAATATTTTAGAGTTTACAATTGATTTTCTTGGAAGATCTATGCTTCAATTCTGGTTTGACCCTTTGTTCATCCGTGAGAACTCACTCTTCGTCCACCCATTGTAGGCTTGTGCACAAAGGATCTAGGATTCTTCTTAGGTCGAAGGGATCTTGATCGGGTCATCTTGAACCTATATTTATGCCATTCTTTATAAGCACTTTGACTAAAATCAAAGCGTATCCTCCTATCATCAACATAAGCTTGATTTATTTTCACTAGGACATCGAGACCTTCTGCAACATTCCCAAAAACAGTATGTTTGCCATCAAGGTAGCGAATGTCATCCCTTAAAGTTATATAGAATTGTGATGCATTGAGATTCTTGCCAGCGCTAGCCATTGCGACAGTACCCTTCTTGGAGTGTTTGAGATGAGAGTGTATCTCATCTTCAAAAAAACGAGCCTGTTGCACATTATGAAACAAACAGCCATTGTAATAATTAATCATGGCAAGTTTTAAGAAATTCTTGCAGGTCAAAGGGCAGTCATCGGTGAAAAGATCGATCACAACATCACCTAGACTCGTCACTAATAATACAGACATTGTATTATTTTTTTTTTTTTGAGTAATGAATAAAATACCTCTTCCCTCTTCAATATTTATAGAACTATAGGCTAAATAAGATAAAACATACTACCAAATAAAACTTACCATGCTATTCAAATAAAACTTACCATACTAATAATACAGATATTCTCCTATCCTTATAAATAATTTCAACACCTTTTAATTCCCACTTCCAATTATTATTAAAGCCTACAAGCCTACTCAATATTTTTCTTAAACTATGTGCACCCATACAGTTGTGATTGTTATAAAATAGAGGTAGTATTACATAAAAATATTTTACTTTAGGGGTAATACACTTCCTCCGTTTCTTTTTAGTTGACATGTTTCTTTAGTCATGTTTGCCAATGCACAAATACAACCAATAATATTTTTAATTTCCGATAAAAAAAATTATAAAAAGTTAATATTTAAAAAATATATATCGTGATGATTCTAATAAGATCTCACATCACTATGTTTTTCATTACATGTATATAAATCATAAAACACGGTCAAAGAAATTAAAACGTGAACACCATTTTTTTTTTCTCTCCCTCCCCCTTGGCTTACACAAGTATAATAGAGATCTTTGTATCGAGTAAATTTTTCCAACAATTCTATGCGATGTCCATTTGTCAGGTTCAAAATTTCTTGCACCGCCACTAAAATGGCTTCACAATAGAAAAAAAAAAGTACAATCAGTACACAGATCATATCAAGTTGATGTTACATCTTACAAAGTTCAACTGCTATCTTTATATTTTATTTTATACAAGTAGCTCATTCAAGCCCAAACTAGTTAACTATCAGAAGCCTAGACTCAAAATATACATACAAGATAGCTGCTAAAATGACTCTTTTACAATCTCAAAAATCCACAAATGCAATAGCCCTTACCCAAAAATATCTATTTCTCCTTTCAGGGTAATGAACAACAATTCAAATATTTGCTCCAACAATAGCTATGAGCTTGGTGATTTATTTACATCCTCAAACTCAAGCGGGGAAAACTTTTTAAAACAATGTTGCTCGAATGGTGCACCTGAATTCTGTTCTAGGCTCCGCTGTCAATGATTTTATCTGCTAAACTTAAGCAAGAGTATAAACCTTTACCACTTTGGATGTATCACAAACAACAAGGTTGTCTGAATCAGTCGGGGTAGTGCACAGCCAGTTAACCTGCCAAGTACAGCAAACTTGAAAAATCTGACAAAGGAAAGGTCATACAGACCAATATAATTTTTTTCCGTTATCTCTTGGCCTTGTTGAGCTATTCTCCTTTATATGAAAAATGTTAATTCGACCAGAAAATAACCACAAAAAGGAAGGTGCATTACTTTTTTTGGCAAATCAATGCTAATTACTGAAGTTGAGTCCGCACTTATTTGAGCCTCATCAAGATACCGAGACCAATCCCAGACCTTAACTGATTTATCATTTCCTCCAGATATTATGAACTTCCCTCTCTCTCCAAATGTTGAAAATGTCCTGAAATGTCAAGTTAAATAAAAGTCACCAGCCTACAAGATTATATTACCAGTTATTGACTCAAAGAGGCCCCGTCATTCGGATCTCCCTGAACCCTAACACAAGTGGGATTATACTA
Organism: Chenopodium quinoa; assembly: GCF_001683475.1. Taxonomy (NCBI): domain Eukaryota; kingdom Viridiplantae; phylum Streptophyta; class Magnoliopsida; order Caryophyllales; family Amaranthaceae; genus Chenopodium; species Chenopodium quinoa. The sequence goes on from NW_018742329.1 coordinate 7,491,337, forward strand.
GGGAGCAATTGTTGCATCCTAAAAGCATGGTACATTTGCAAGATAAAGGTAAAGTACTTACACGCAAGAAGCAGCTGCAGAATGGCCTCCGAGTGTATAATCCAAATGCAACCTTTTCATCTCATTTCGTTTAACATCTGAGACTGCAGCAGCATTACTTGACCTGCCTTGGGGACATTTATCGTTTTTGGAAAGCCCTTTTGACTTAACAGCAGCAAGCTCTGCTTCTATATTGATCAAGCTGACAATCCCATCTCCTCTTGCAACGGCGCATGCCTTTCCTAACTTATCCAACATGTCCATTTCAGGAACAGCTATAGCATGGATGAAAGCTGGGTTGTAAAACTGTCCGGTGTTTTTAGTGCTTTCCTCCAGATTCCCTGGTACAAACAACAGCAGCATCACTTATGTGTTCAAGCAGGTATAAGGACAGATAGAAGACATTCCATCTTCCAAGCATGAGAGTCAGCCTGACTAAACACAAACAGAATACAAGGATTTTAAAGGCTGGTTTGCTACAGAAATACATTGCATATTAGGGTAATAGCTGAGAGCTCATCAGTTTGACAATCTAAATACGATTCATTTTAAAAAAGTGATCACGAGGGCATGTGTAACTGGTGTTAGGTACAAAAGCAAAGCCAGAAGGCATGACATTGGCATTAACCTGCATAACACAATAGTGATTAGTGGCGTTTTTGTGGCAAGATTAAAAGACCTATTGAATGACTAAAATGTCCTGTAATTATATAACTTGGCTCAAAAAATGCATAGATCAATATGATGAACAACCTTTAAATGTCCTGCAATGTTACCTACATTTTCAGAAAGCCAAAACATCATTTTTGTTACATAAACATCACTCAGGTCAGCCCCTAATTACAATAGACCACTAATATGATATTCAACATCTCTGTTTCAAACAGATGCTCCTGCTTTTATTTTCATAGTTTCCAATGCATATATTTGTGTATCAAAATTTCGAAAAGTAAATATTTTGCAATGCCACGTCGGGATGTATCTAAGCAAATCCCACATTGGCATGTTTTTCTAATATATCGGTGAATACTCATCAAACTTTTGGCTCTTTAACGTGATATACTAAACAAGAACATACTTTAGAAATGGAGGGGGTACCTTTATCACAAAAACTCATTTGTTAATTCTAGCCTCATTCGAGCTTGAATTTGAGCTCAAAGTGAAAATGAGCAAGCCAAAAGTTTAAGGAGCCATACTTGAACAAGAAATCTAAAAGCCTAGTCAAGCTCGAACAATGTTCATCATCCATACTTGGAACACACAGAGAATCAACAATCATACATTGGAAACGCAGTTTGCAGCCAATGAGCCATGGTAAATTTCAAAAGATAAGTATGTAAAATCATGCTAAGAGAAATAGTACCAAAATCCACAACAAGGAATGGCCGTCCCTTGGAAAAACCCCACATGATCATCTTAGAATCCAGACCTCCAGTAATAACTGCAAAGCAGCAAGTAAGAAAATTATCAAAATATTAAGTAGGAAGATGTCTGATATAAACAAGAAGCAATAAAAAACATGCTATTGTCTTTTAATGACCAAGAACAGAATAACTATCAAAACATTAGACACCAGAAGATGATATTGTCATACATAAAAAGGGCTGATTGGCAACTTGCATCACAAGGAACATCAACAAACAAAACCACTCCCCCAGGTACTATGAAATTATTTACACAAAATGCTAATTAAGAAATTTGACTAACTAATAAGCAGGTAAAATAACATTGCAGCTTGAAGGATTGCATCTTAGAAATTAAAATAGGAAACAAATTTCTTCAATCTGATTGTGATCTCAGCAGCTAATCAGTCTTCTGTGACAGACTCAATGGGGTTGCCACCTAAGTGTAATGGGAAGCAGAGGACAGCAAGGCACTATTGAACAAAACTTCATCAATGAAACACAAAGGGGAGGAGTAACAAAAGCCTGCTGGTTTGATACTCTGTCCAATAGTGACAAAATTAATATTAGGTTATCTTTGTTATCTAGTGTAGCTTGTTTGATTATACAAGGAGTAGTAGTATAGCAGTAGAAGACATGAGATTTGTATTGTGGAATGAGAGAGAATGGTAACCTCAAGTTATCAAAGAGCTCTTTGCCATTATCAATCAAACATCAAGCTTTCATCTGTATTCATTTTCCTTGTTAAATCAGATATACTAAGTCTGAAAAGCAGTCTATTACAACTTCCAAGTTCAGAATTACACTGACAATACTAACTTCATAATACCCCTAGGCCTTGCTCCCCAAAATATCAGAATATAAAGCATCATGTAAAGAAGAGAAAGTGATAAAAGACAAAAGATAAGAAGCAGAAATGACACCTCCCCAGCCAAAGGTTTCCCTCAAAATTTATATTTTCATGAGTCCCAAGTTGTTTAAGGAAAGAAAACGAGTATATCTAGGAGATAACTTCGAGAGCTGGAGTAAAAGCCATGGGTTCTTGCAAGTGCATCTCATCCATTCCTCTAAAGTCCTTGCATCCAATGATTCAGGACTAACAGAATCCAAGTCCATGAGAATGGTTTAATCATTTTCTTACCAAAAAAATTGTTCATGGACAGTTGGACACAAAACCGCAGACCTAGATCACCCTCATCCCTAAGCCTTAAAACATAATCCCATCCAACAAGACAAAATATTTCTGAGACCAAAATCACCCTCCTAAGGCCTACAATGGCTACAAACAAAACCTGGGACCTTGACCACCCTCCTCCTTCAACCCCCCCCCCCTCTCTTCTTCTCTATCCATGTACACGATCTATGGGAAATGCTTAACCTCCATAAGATGTATTTTAACTTTTAGACTTGAATAGCCAATGTTTCTGTGTCACCAAATGGCTTGGTTCATTGCTGATACTTATCTTCTGCCACACCATTTCAGAAAGCAACTTATCTCTTTCTAAAATATCATAAATTAGCTTCCAATAATCTGGACAAAAATACCTGTTAATATTGTCATAGAATGATCTGATAGTTGATATTATATAGGCCTAACTGCCTAAGGACTAGCAACATTATCATTATTTTACTTTACCAAACTAGGGGGAGAATCTAGGACCACGAGTTAACATAATAATAGCAGCCTTGGTAAGTGTATACATTTTCATTTCTCAATAATTATAACGAAAATTATAGCTTTATATCTGATAATGAAATCGGGTGTTTCTTAGCCACTTCATCACCAATTAAAATTTACAATTGTGAAAACATTAGCATGTACCTTCCCAAGGCTTCCACGGAACAAACTGAACACTGCTACATATCTAGACATGCAGGGTCAAGGTCACAGAAATTCACAGCACTACTCATAGTACCACTAATATTTGGAATGCAAGTGAAGAGAGGCATCAAAATTATACAGGAATAGAAACTCAAGTTATGTACAAGAAGTATCAATTTGTCAAAGATACTTCCTCCATTTTTTTTTAATAGCACTGTTTGTCAATCAACACTAGCCAGTGCACAACTTTGGTCATGATATCTGTAATTATCCTTTAGTAAAGTTACTCCCACCATTCCTTTTTGATGTTCCAATTTTAAAACTTGCAACTATACATAATTTGAGAAAATCTTCTAAATTATTATCAACATATGAGAAAAATCAAAATCATGTGGGATCTTGTATGATACGTCTCGATAAGTGCTTTAAGAATATCAATTTTTAACGATGCGTAATTAGGGATAATATTGGTCCACAATAAAACAAGAACATAAAAATAAAACGGAGGAAGTACAAAAATTTGATATTTTGAAAGTATATATCAAAATGAATCTAACAAGACCCCATATATATAATTTTTGTTAGGTACTTCGTATAAATTACAAAACATGGTCAAAAGGATCCAAACGGTGCAATTAAAATGATTATGTAAACATCATCCCAAATTCTTCAACAAGACAAAGGGTAACATTAGCTGAATGCTCATAAATATCTAATAAAAAGCATCCAACTAAGGAACCCAAAGTTTTCAAGATAAAGGTGGAAGGATACACTATCATGACCAGATCTCAATGTTTTGAAAGGGCATTGCCGTTGGATATCAATTATCTGCCAAAGTTAGTATAGTCAGAATCTGAATAACATAGGCAGAGACAAATAAAATACAAGAATTGTGGCTTCTTAACGTACAAGGGGACTTAAAGCTACATAACTACTTGAAATTATACCACCATTGAAGCCATTGAAGGTAATGAGAAAATAAAATCACATTTATTAAAATTTAAATTGTTAGATGGGCATGGCAATCAAGTGAATCAACTTTAAGCATTATGGCTTAAATAGTTATTAATAATGCCAACTAACATTACATTCCGGCATATGATCATGCAAAATTCATTTTTTTTTTTCTAGTTATTTCCTAGTGTTACTCATGTCTTTCATGAAAGTTATCATAAACTTCCAGCACTGCAGTAATTGGTTTGAAATCTTCACTGTCCATGGCCTCAATTAAGCAAACATACTCTCCAAGATTACAAATACTTTTAGCACTTCAATTGTCAAATGAATATTTGGATACAAAGTGACCAATCCATCAACAATCATGACAATATTACTTGGACTCTTCATTTTACCCGTGTTAAATCCTCAGCACTAAGACAGGATAGAACATTTCGACCCTTCATTTCAAAAACACAAAATGTTCCCACAAAATAGAGGAGTTGGACACTTGTATACATACCTATGTCAGACATGGGTATATGAGTATGATTGCCCATTAGCAAAGCAAAGCGATCAGCAAATGAACCCATGTGATAACATAAGCTAGTGCAGATATCATTACACATATAATCCATACAAAACAATAAAATGACCTAAATGAATTCTTTTGGCTCTTACCCAATATAATCTAAGGCAATCACATGTACTAAAGATGAACAAAGAGATGTGTTATATATAATAAAGAAAGAGAAACCAATTAAGGGTTGAATAATAAACAAACAAACAAACATTCTTCAGCCAATGCCAGAACTGCAATTTTCATCAAATATAATATAAATAGTAAGTACCTTCACATCACCGCTATCATCTGCAGCAGCAAGAAAAGATGACTTCAAGTTACATGATATCTGTACATAAACAGATCTGAGGTGTTATGGTGCCAAGATTGGATCTTGTATAATGCAATAATTTGTGACCTCAAGAAAAAATTCAAGACTGGTTATCATCATTTTTTTTTAAGGAAGTCATACTCACCAAAATCAAGCATAAATTCAAAGAAATGACTAAAAAATAACAGGCATTTATTATCCCCCTAGCAACATTATTGCCAATCATACACGATAAATCATCAATAGCTTGTTCTCAAGCCAATAAAACAGTTATGCACCAAAACCAATGCACCAAAAAATTAATTATAATGCAAGCCCTCCGATGTAATGAAATTTTTCACAAGACACTAGAATACCTGGTTAATTTCCTCTTTGTTGTATTTGTAGCACTCCATGGGCTTCTCAAAAGTAGCCTAAAAGATCAAAGCCAACCACGTTATATGGAATACAAAGACAAAAGAATACAAATAAGTTCCAGCCAAAAACACTGAAACACACCGTATAACTTATACCATTTGAACATCAAAGCAACTGATGTCTATCCCAGAAGAAATGTATATCATATTTTCATTCCCTGCATCATTGAGAGAAAACATAAGGAATCATTAGCAATTATTTGCTTCTTCTCAAGTAAACAAAACTTATTTGCTTCTTCTCAAGTGAACAACACCGATGATTAATGGGAGGATGTAAGCAAGTACAATACTAGAGATTTTCATTAATACCAAAGTCTATGTAACATAGCATCTCCATCATTAAAATTAAGTTTAAGACTGTTGATAGAGATGAACCATGGTAACATAGAATTATTAATAATTTTTATAGTGAAAATAATTTTTTTTTTAAATTACACACTTATGAACATACATTTTACATTGAAAAATGAAAGTTTTGGTTTGGTTTTAATTAAAATAATAATATATAAATAAATAATGAAGTAAAAGAAGTATGTCTACAATTAGTATGAGCTAGCTAGTAAAGAGGAGGAGAGAGTTTGTGAAACAAAAGACCTATACATGTCACAATAATTATTGATTTCCTTTGTTGAGTACACGAGAGTATGTAGTTGTAGGTCAAGACCATTAAGGGAGGCTTATGTAGAACAATTCTATTATAACAGACTAATGTAAGGATAACACACCTTCTTTGAAACACAAAGACGAAATAGCATCATTGCCTAACTTCATAATTTGTTGAACATCTTTGCATCTCAAGTCAAACAAACACAAGCAACCATCCTGATGACATGAAAGCATGACAACATGCAATCGAGACATTAAAAATAGAGCGTAAAGCACCACCATAACACATAAATCATAGTTCATGTAGATTTTCAAGCAATCAAGCCATTGAAATTTCCTCTTTTAAAAATAAAATGTAAATGAAGGACAATAATGAAACAAAAGATTCGTGAATGCATCATGAAGAAACAAGTAACGAGGACACGTATAAAAACACAAGCAGTCAGCTTTAGTCAAATGGATCATTACAAGGCCACCATAAGGTCCAAAACAAAAAGACATGATCACTAACACAAATAGCACAATGATACAAACACACACAAGTCGGCAAAAACTGGGTAATTACCTCTTATCAAGTATATATGTTCTTCACCAAATTTGAATTTAATGCACAATTAGTTATGTTTAATGTTGGAAAGCCATTGATAAGATTTACTTAATTCGTAGCGGATGGAAAGAAGTGGTGAAAAATCACATTGTGCAAGGTGATAGTCCAACAATTTCCAGAGAGAATTCCAAAGCTTATAGGTGCTGTTACAGACTTAATAGTTAATACCTTGCCAAACCTACAAAGAAACTTAATTTCACAACTGCCAACCTAGTTCCAAGGATATCTCTGAGACTGAATTTCACAAAGATTTTATCGATAAATTCTAGTTGGTAATCTTATTTCCCAAAGGCAAGAACTTGCTAAGGTACTCCACAGTGCTCCAAAGCGGCAAAGCCCACAAGTTACAAAATTCACCCAGGTTGGTTATCCTATTATTCAATTTATCCTGTAAAATAACAATCTATTGTTCAAATGTGTGCCAGCAGCATTATCCGTATTTTCTTGTTCATAATCTTTCTTATAAAAATAAAGCTTTCCAAATCCAAACATTCAATCCAAAATCCTACATTCCTACATAAGAAGCATCAATCCCCCAAAAATAAACATCCTTCATTCCAATAAATTAACCCTACTCCAAGAAATCTAAATTCATAACCCAGCAACAATCTAACATAATAAACAATGATCATACTCCTAACTTCCCAAAATCAAGAAAGATGTAAACGTTACAATTAACATAAACTAAAGAAAAATGAAGAAAAGGGGCAATGAAAAATCAAATTTTGGGAAATGGGATTATTACTGAATCCAAAACAATGATGATTAAAGTAATTAATCAAAATAAAAATATCAAAAAAACAAGTAAAGGGTAAGCATCTTAAAGCAATAGGAGGAAGGAAAAAGGGGAAAGAACCTCGGCGGCAGTGAAAACGACAGAAGGGCGTTGACGAGAGGAGATGCAGGAAGTGGCGGTGGCAGTGTGACCCTTCAGTCGTCTCGGAGTCCGTGAAGCCTCCATCACTTTGGTTGTTGCGACTGTCTCGCCTAGCTAGTCACCTGGGCAAGAGGGTCGAGGAGTCGAGGACTAGACTAGAGGCCAGAGGGTGATTATCAAATTTGGATGAGTTTATTGGAGGGATTCGAAAGGGAGGTTAGTTATGTATATGCTCATACATAACAAGTAGCACTGTCAAAACGGTTTGACAGTTCGGGTTTGGTTCGGTTTGAAATCGGTTCGGTATTAAAACGGGTCGGTTTGGAATCGGTTTAAATGTTTCGCAGGTCGGTTTTAGTTCGGTTTAAATAGTTATCGGTTCGATCGGTTTCGGTTTATTCTTGAACGGTTTTAATTCGGATCGAGTAAACAGTTTGGGTAGTAAACGGCAGACGGGTTGCGGTTTGTTAACGGTTTGGTGTAAACGGTTTTTATCCCTGTTCAAACAGTTTCGGGTTGGGAACGGTTTCGGGTTAGAAACAGTTCGGTTCTTTTTCGATTCAGTTTATAACTAGTTCGGTTCTTTTTTGGTTTAGTTTATAACTGGTTCGGTTCTTTCACGGTTTAGTTTATACCTAGTAGATTCTTTTTCGGTTCACTTTATAACTAGTTCGGTTCTTTAATGCTCAATCGGTAGTAAACATGTGTGCAAAATTAAATTTCATTTAAAACACCTTTTTACTTCATTTTAATATTCTCTTTATAGTAAGCACTTTGTAGCCGATTCGTTTATAAGCGATCCGGTTCATAAACAATTCGGTTTGCAAGCGGTTCGTTTTATATACAGTTCGGTGCAAACGGGTTGTGGATGTTAACGGTTCGGTGTAAACGGTTTTTATCCCGGTTCAAACGGTTTCGAGTTGAAAGCGGTTTCGGGTTAGAAACAGTTCGGTTCTTTTTCGGTTCGGTTTGATTTCAGTTCGGTTTAGAACTGGTTCGGTTCATTAACGGGTTCGGTTCTTATACGGTGTAACGTTATTCGGGTCGGTTCGGTTTCGGGTTCATTCACATACGGTTCGGGTTGGTTTTTGGTTTCAAAAAAACGGTTTTTAATCAGTTCGGTTCTCATTTGGATCGGTTCGTTTCGGACAGTTAAACGGTTTCGGTTTGAAATTTGACAACAATAATAACAAGTGCTCCCTTTTATTTTAATTTTTTTTTTAAGTCCTACTAGAACTTGTTATAGTACTACTGATACTATTAATAATATGACCTACACTGTATATTTTACCATTGATGATATTAATAGTACTATTAAAGAGAACACTAAATAAGAACGTTTTATAATTAAGAGTAATAGTCACTTGTTTTCTAATTAATGGTTTTTAACGGTACTAATTATCACAACTCTACTACTTATATATCTAAATAAATTAACTTTTAGCTTAATAGCCCACCATGCTTCGCAATAATAATTATTTAACTAGAGAGTTTTGACCAATACCTGAACTTAGTCGACAATGGAACCTCCAGCGTTCTGAGCTTCCAGCTTTACCAAGGTAGCTAACCCCAACCCTGTCTTCCTTAGATCAGGCTCAGCACAGATCTAATTCATTTCCTATTTTAGATCGTAATCTCTAATTAAACAATCCTTACTGTGTTTATGATGGAATTTTTAACAGAAAGATAACTCATTTGATATATAAGGTTCAAGGGGATAACATTCCCTTCTTGAATGAAACTTTTATTTAATTTGAAAAGATTACAACACTCATATATTACAGCACACACAAACTGAAAGCTTAAACAGACATAAGCTGAACTAGAGTTTTCTCTACTTTAAGAGAGATGCAGAACCAATCTTTCTCTTAAGGTGAGTATCTTTCTCTAGAGGACTCTCTAAATCTTTCAGAGTAATTCTCTAGCTAACTCTTCCAACTCTGCCTTCACTTCTTGGCTTAAGTCCCTTTATATAGGGAAACAAAGTTACATAGGATCCTTATCCTGACTCAACAAGCAATTCTACACCATTGCTTTTTACTTTAAGACAGAAATAATTAGTAAAACGTGGCTACAGTAAAGATGCCTTGAATTATTGCTGGTGTGGGGTTAAGCATTCATAATTTCATCCAAATCATTTCTTATAGGCCTCCCTCACTATCTTTACTGTCTTCGTACATAGGATTCTCTCTGCAAAGGTCTGCAGCACATTTGGCTGCATACTCTTCATCCCAACTCATGAATGCTTCAAACAGAGCTCATAGCCTTCAAATGACAGAAACTTTCCACTTTCGATATCTTCTAAATATTTGTATATTGACTCGGTGTTGTTCATGCCATCTACTAAATATTCTTTCATCTCGTTAGGCGCCACAATTGTTGTGTTACCAACATGAAACGTGACAAGAGGAATTTCTTTCCTTTTTATAAAATCGTTAAGATATTGTGAAATGTAGAAAAATCCCAGTGCTCTTGCTTCAGTTGGATTTCTAACAGTCTTCTGACGAATTAGTATGGGATCTTTGCAACACCTCACTTCCCCAAATATTATCAAGTAATGCGGGGGACTAACTTTTCCTTCTTTAACTTTGATATTAGCACAATGCACCTTTACTCTTAACTGAAATTCGTCTTTTTTGTCATCACAATATTTTCGAACCTTGTTGAATGCGTACTGTTGGAACTTTGTAAGTCTTGGAAAGAAAGAGTCATTAGGAGTAGGGAATTCATAGAAATCATATACCACTCCATAATCCCAAGCCTTGTAATGTATACTAATGAATGGAGCATTCTTATCAAGAGGATATGGGTAGTTTCACAATGATGCAACTTTAGAGTTTTTGGGAAACTCTATTCTTTCTCCCCATAGATCTCGAAGATCAAAGAATTTACTGGACCTTGTAACCACCAACTTGTACCATGTCCTAAAATCGTTATCACTTATTTTGTTTAATATTGGATTTCGTACAGCAGGAATGAGGTGAAATAACATAATTGTTACTTCGAACATCAATAACCTTTGGATTGCCCGATGGCAACCCTTAATTAAACCATCTCGCGAACGTTGTTTTGCCGATATGATCAAGCCTTGCATTAAGGCCCAATTGGAGGGTGAAACCCGCTCCATTGCCTTTTCGGTCTCATCAATGAGAGTTTTCCTCTCTACATCCATCTTTTGAAGTTGGTATGCAGGAGGTTTTTGTGTAATATTGAGCTTCTTGGACGACATTAGCTAATTCTCTGGTCAAGCTGTCTGCCAAAGAATTCTTTGTTCCCTGTATATGTTCAACAGTAAAAGAGATTTGGTTAAGCCATAATTTCCAACACAGGAGTCTCCCTTGCGCTTGCATATTAGACAAATTCTTTTTAACAAAACCGAGTATGCCTTTGCAATCTGTTCTTATTAAGAACTGTTTAGGGGCTAAGAAGATTAAAAACTTCTCAATCCATCTAATGACTGCAAGGATTTCATTTTTCATTGTGGGATAATTTCACTCAACTATGTTAAAACTTCCACTGCTATATCTGCAAAGTCTTTCTCCTTCTTTTATTTTTAACACAGCACTCCAGTGCTCAATACTAGCATCTGTTTCAAGGATTAAATCATCTTTACTAGTAGGTAGTGTTAGTACAGGAAGATCTTTACACATAGCTTTAAATCTTGAACAATTTTGGAATCACTTTCCTTCCAGTTCCAAGTTATTTCTTTCTTGAGTTTTTGTTGCAATGACTTCCTTAATAAAGCAAGATTTTCTATAAAATCAGAAGCATAGGTTAAACATCCTAGAAACCTTTCTAGCTGTTTTCTATCTTCAATTTTATCAGGAAATTTTTCAATTATTTCTAGAATATGTTTTTGCAGTATTATTTGTCCTGCTTTAATTTCTATTCCTAAAAACTCAATTTCTTGTTTAGCATAAACACATTTATCTTTTCCAAGGATTATACCATGCTCTACACATTTTTGAGTTACTGCTTTGAGATCATTCTTATGTTGTTCTAAATCTTTTGAGAATATTAGAATATCATCTATATAGACCAAACAACAATGGTTAAGTTCTCTAAAAATATTATCCGTTCTTCTTTGAAATATTTGTGGAGCATTTTTTAATCCAAAAGGCATTACTAACCATTCATAATGCCCTTGAGGGGCACTAAATGCAGTTAATGGAATGCTTTCTTCTTCCATTTTAATTTGCCAGTAGCCACTCTTGCAATCCATTTTAGAAAACCATGTGGCTCCTTGTATTCTATTAAATAACACGGTTTTATTAGGAATGTAATAGCCATCAAAAACAGTATTATCATTTAGTTGTTTATAATTAATGACCATTCTAGTTTTACCTCTTTTTTCTTCTGCATGATTTCTTACCATGAATGTTGGACTATTATGAGGGCTTTTACTATTCCTAATTAGCTTTTTATTAAGCAATTCTTTTATTTGTTCATCAAACTCCTGAATATCTTGGTAGGTATAAACCATTTGTCTCACTCTAATAATCTTATTAGGATTTGTTAGAGTTATTTTAACAAATGCTTTATCCTTTTCCCAATGTTCTAAAGGATTTGTTGAATATAATTTTTCGCATAGTTTTTCTTATTGCTTATTTATATGATATATTAATGATGCATCACACTCAGAAATTCTAAGTGCAACCTCTCGTTGTGTAGGAGTAACCCTATCACCACGCTGGCTGCGCGTAAATTCCATTGTCTGATGAGTATAAGTCTTTGTTATTTTCTGTATGGGAACATAATGACCATTAATAGTAAAGATTATTTGATCAATAGTTTGAGTGCATGGAGAGTATAACCTTTGAAAATTATTTCCTATTATCATATCATGACTAGGCTGATCAGTTGCCCATAAAATAGGAATAACACATTGAACTCCTCCAATTTCTATTTTTAAATCTTCAATTATCTCCGTATGCATCATGACACTATTATTAGCAATTCTAACTTGCATAGGATTTTTGGACTTTTTCCACAAAAATTCTGGAAATAATGATCTGTTTCCAAAACATGTAGAACAACCACTATCAATATATGCACATAATTTATATTTATTATAATCTTCAATGCATATATCAATTGGTATATAAATACTATTGGGATTAGTACTGGATATTTCATTATAAGCTTCCATTTGCATATTAACTTCATCCTCATATACTGGTTCACTAACAGTTTTGGTTTTGTATCCAATTACCTTCCTTTTATCAATAGGATTATTTATATCTTTATTAATTTCGAAATTAGAACATGATCCCATTTCAATACTATGTCTTGCTGGTTGTTTTAAGGCCTTTTTACTTTCATATTTTTCATTTAGTTTCTTTAATAGAACTAGTATTTCTTCTTCATCCTCTTCCGGCTTTTCATCACCTTGTTTTTCATTTTTATTATTGTTGAATTTTGTCTACTTAGACTTGGTGTTCTAAGACTCAGATTTCTCTGTATTTTAGGTTTTGTATTCATTCCAATATGAAGTAGTCCTGATTCATCAATTAACATCTTACTTGATCTATTACTAACTGCAGGGTTCATAAAGAATTCTTCCTAAGTTTTTTCAATTTCAATTTCATTAGGATTTACCTTTATAAATGTAATTTTCTTCTTAGGACCTCCTCCTTGCTTATATTTCTGAGCATCAACTATTTGTCTCTTAAAAGATGAGTCTATAGTGTTTACCAACTTATAAACCACCTTCCATCTTAATTGTATAAGTCGTGTTCCTTTATGCATTTTCACTCCTTCTGTTAATAACTTAATAGCTAAAAACTTTGACGCAAAGGAATCCTCTAAGCTCACATAATATCTAGGTTCACATATATAGCTTACCGTTCCTTGACTTAAGTTACATGTGATACCACTAATTATTTGATCATTAAATTATTTATGTCTAATATCACAAATAAAAATCAAGCATTTAACATCCTTGCCAAAATCTTGTAATGGAGTTATGTATAATTGTACTGCACCAATACAAATATAGCTATAATTTCCTTTTTCTTTATGTTTTTTTTAATACTTTTCCAGTTTATGATATTAATTTCGGTTGTCTTTTGTTCACAATCTTCGATTACTATACTTCCTTCCATTTCTTCACATACATATTTAGATCTATTTTTAAAGAAAGAAGTTTTAAATATTTTATCTTTAGTAATCTGAGGAAAATTCTAGCTTTCTTTGTTTACTTGATCTAGGTCGTTATCCTCAAATGAATACTTAGCTCTTTTTAGTTGACCTATTGTCATTTTGCTTTTATCTTCCTCATTGTCATCTGATTCTGATTTTTCTCCTTCTTCTCCTTCCATCATGTTATTTATTTCTTCATAATTTTCATCTTCAAACTCAGCTCATCACTAACTTCAGGTTCTTCATTATACTCATTTTCCTCTTCTATGATTTCTACTATTCCTTTATTATTACTTAAAGTCAATTCTAAAGCCTCGTCTTCTAGTATTTCTATGCAATCCCAACTTCCTAAGGCTTCCATTAGTTTATGATTAGCTTTCTTACATTCATTAGCATAATGTCCTAATTCTCCACAAGACCAACACTTGCATGTCTTCTTTTTCTCAGGACAATATGTTGCCTTTCTGAAAAACCTACTTGGTTTTCTATATTTATGTTTATAATACTTTACTAGTAGAAAATATCATTTGGCCACCAGTTCAAAACCCCCCTATGCCACCGGTTTTGAACCGGTGGGCATTTGGGGGGTGGCAATAAACAGACTCAAGGCCACCGGTTCAAAACCGGTGGCAAAACCTTTCTCGCTTTTTTTTTGTAAGGGTTATTGGCACCGGTTCTTGCTCAAAACCGGTGCCTTTAATGGCAAAAAAAAAATTTTTTTTTTTTTTTTTTTTTGCATTTTTTTCACTTAAATTGATGTATAAACACTAATATATATATATATATATATATATATATATATATATATATATATATATATATATATATAAACTTACATATTTTTATAAAAAAGATGATGTAATATTACAATTTTCGTCCAAAAAATAAAATAAAATACAAAGTTACACGGCAGCACAGAAGCAGCTGCAACACAGAAGCAGCAGCAACACGGCAGCACAGATACAGCAGCAGCAGCCTTACGAGGCAGTAGCTGCACCAAAACAATCAGAAATTGCAATTAGAAATTAACAATGAATAAAAAATAAAATTGAAACTAAACCTGTAATATTCTTGAGAAATAATGTGGGATGGGACCAAGATAATAATCTTTAAATTAGATAATCAGAGATGGCAACAAGAACTAATACCCTTCAACAAATGTCTACTAATCAATACAATAATGTCCATATCATAACATCTGCTGGACCATGTTTCATATATTAACCATTACATTTGTATTAAAAGCATATGGTCATACCACCATACAGATATATTTCGATAGTTGTGAAATAATAAGCAACATGGGTTAGCAAGATAAATAATTCCCCATTAAAATGATCAAGCACACCTTAAGTTGAACTGTTCACACATATTTCCATGTCAAAACAGGTAGGTACGTAAGAAAGGTTCCCCAAGATATGTGGCACTCTGGAACTCCAATTTCACCAAAAGCCTCCTTTTCTTAATAATGCCTTCCTCTTTTATACTCGTATGTATCTTAGCAAGAGAACATAAGATAAATGAAACCAAATTGGAATTCTTTACACTGAGAAACACTCTCAAATATTTGGAGAGACTACTATATGCATAATCTAAATATCTCTAAATAGTAACATTCTCTTTCTCAGATGTCTCCTACAAAAAACATTCCAGTCAAGTTAAGAGGTTTAGGCTACAACTCATATGTCACCAATGTGCATTCGAATATGTTTTTGGCCATATATTTAGCTATTTCCTTGGCAAACTCCAAAGAAAGCAACTTTGGATAACTTCAAAAAACTACAAATTATGTGTGATAACAAGTTCTACACCATGAAACCTAGAGTCACTCACTTCCATTATGCCTATTAGAAGATAAAAACCATGTTTTGCCTTGTCATTACCTAGTATGACAAGGCAAAGAGGAATGTGACAGAGAGATCAGAGACATCGATACAGCAAAACGTGTTTACTGTGCACATAGTTATTATACTACCAACCTTCAATCACAATAAACAAGGAAATATCTGATCACATGGCCATAGCAAAATAAGAAACTCTATAGATGTTGTTGGAAAAGAATCATTGATACATTACAAGCACAAGACAGAAGCAGCAGCAACATGATAGCACAGATACAACAGCAACACAGGAGCAACACCCTGCGAGGCAGCAGCAGCTTGCAAGGCAGCAGTTGCAGCAACAGATGCACCAGAACAATCAGTAATTGCAATCACAAATTAACAATAAAAAAAATTAAGAAACAAAATTGAAACTAAACCTGTCCTTATTAAGCACACGCCTCGGAAATTACTTTTCCTGCAAAGAAGAAAAACACAGAAAAAGAGACCAATAACAATAGCACCAAATAAATGTAAGATTAGTGATAGAATCTATTTTCTTTCTCTACTTAAACTCTTCAACAACTAATTGAATAAAAAAACACTATGATATTTTTAATTACTATGGAATCAATCTCCACAATAGGTGAAGCATAGATATACACTTATGAAACAAATCACAAAAAAAAAATAATAGAAAAACAGATCAGGCAATAATAAAAGAACTGCACTTAGAATTCACAAAATATGCACTTACAAATATCACAATACAAACAAAAATGATAGTTACCAAACAAGCACTTTCAATTCGAAACACCAAAAGTATTACAATTTCAACAAACAAGATCACAGTTGCACCAAATCAAAAGCTAAACAAAAAGCAACAATAATCTAAATCATATCAGATATCACATATTTAAAAATGAAATTACATTAAAAGGTTAAATAAAAACTTACATTCCACCAACTCCTCCAATAACCTCCGAACTAATTGGATGAAATGGAAGCTCGCAAATTCCAACCTTAAAACACCAATCATTCAATAATTAACAGATACTCAATCATAATAACAATAATAAAAAAAAAATTTAAAAAAAAAACAAAATCTAATTCTAATTCAATCCTTTACGAAAATCCATCTAAAATAAAATTAACATGAGCAGTAATTTATAACCTTAACACCAATTTGAACATTTGAACCCTTTATGTATATGGTGTGGACAAGAAATAAGACCTTAAATATATGAACAGTAATTAATAAGAAAACCCAGAAGCAGCAGCTCTTATCTCGTCCAATTTGAACTCAATGAAACTCGGTTGAGACACACTTTCATCTTTCCCTCCGTTTTCTACAATCACCCAGAAATCAAAAATATATAAGCATCAAAACCCATCAAAGATTAAACTACAAACAGTTAAACAACATCCACAAACCTAATCTTTGATCTCAAAACATAATAGACCATAACTCCTCCTGGATCAGATCTAGCAACTAAAACCCAATCAAACCCATAATCCCCTTTACTCCCGATTCCAATTTAATCCCATTCATGTAACTTACTATTATTAGCTAACAAGAGGGACAAAATCGAACTCAAAATCAAACATCACATACAAACTCAAACCCAAACACAGCAACCACATCACAAAATCCAAAATATAACCTTATAACTCAATGAAATCGAAATCAAAATCAAAATTCATATTATCAGCTGTAAACACCCCCAAAAAAACCCACTAAACACTCAAAAACACCCAGAAAAATGCCATAAAAAATCGAAACATGTATGTCACACGTTAACACAACAACCTAATCAATTCCAAATCAATTCAAACAAAAAAAAAATCAGAATTTCAGTAAATTGAAGCCCGATCTGAACAAGATCCTAACCCTAAAAACACAATTCAGCAAAAAAAAAAATCGAAAACAATCGAAAAAATTACAAATACAAGTACCTTATTCTCGGATTTAAGTAGAGGACTCAAGAAGAGATAGAGAGATGGAGTGGGCTGGCGGATCGCGACCACCGTCACCATAATCACCTTGGCGCCATGAAGAGAACAACATGTTCATCAACCTCATCACAACATAACCCCAACTAATTCAATCAAACGCCCAATTCATTTCAATTGTTCATCATTAATCACAAAAAAGTAAATAAAAATCAGAAACCCTAGATCTCAAATCGAAGAGCACATACCTTCGTGAAGAATTCCACCACATCTGCAAAGATCTGGCACCGGTAAATAAAAATACCGTCAATTACGATGGTGGCGACAACATTCACCACCGCCGTCATCCTCAAATCCTAAATTCCCCAGTAGTGCTGCCAAGAGAGAAGTGAAAGAAAGAAAGAGTGGAGTGGCGGTAGATGGGGCGGTGGTAGATGGAGCAAGAGGAGGCAAGTGAAGAGAGAGAAAGGAGGGTTTGAGCAGAGAGAAGAGAGAGGAGACGAAGAAATCAAGAAGAGAGAGAAAACAAAGGAGAGAGTACGAGAAGAGAGAAGTAGAGATGAGGCGCGTTTTTTTTTTAACAAAACCATTGCTTCAAAACCTGTGGCCTTTACCATTTATGCCACCGGTTCGGATTGAACCGGTGGCAATTTAAATATATATAATCCTGCCCATTTTTTAAGCCACCGGTTTTCGAAAACCGGTGGCCATTGAGCGGTGCCTTTTTGTTTTTTTCTACTAGTGCTTCTTCTTATAGGTTTCTCCTCTTGATAGGTCAAATTTATTTTTCTTATAGTTTCTTCTTTTATTATGGTTTTTTCTTTCACATCCATAGTTTTTCGGAAATCCCAACAAGTGAGAAATTGTCTCTTCATTTGTTGAGTTCTTGCAACCTCTCTACACTTATTTTCAATCCATTTTCTTATGAAAGCAATTCTGTTACCTAGGGCATCCCTAGCTAAGAATCTCTCTCTCCATTCCTGATATTTTTCACTAATTTCTTCATTAAGGGGACTTGGTAATTTATCATAGAACATTCCAAGATTTGTTTCATTTTCGCCAATTTTATAATAATATGTTTCAAATTCCATAATATAGTCCTCGACATATTTCATATTACGAACTAACTTTCTTTGATATTCCATTCGTTTCTCATTAGGATCGGCTCTAGGACCAATAAATTCTAATTCAATGTATTGACATAACTGCCTAAACATTCTAGTAGGTGATTCACTAGCTCTTAATGCAGTTTTTACTTCTTCATCCATTCCATCGTACCAATCTTCTACACAGCCGTAGAGGCTATGTTCAATATAATTTAAGAAATTTTCTGAAGTCCATTCAGTATTTAAATTAAGTACACTACTCATACTCTTCTTCCATTGATCTAAAACGTCTTAGCTTGTCTATCTCTTACGCCGTCTAATTTAAGTTTATAACCAGTTTGACTTATGGGTTCAAGAGTCACTTCTTCTTGTTTAGGTATATGAGTAGGCATAACCTTGACACTAAACCGGGTAGTCTTCCCTGGTATGTATCTTGGTCGTGTGCAACTTCCTTCTCCTCGGATACCTAGGTCTTTGGATAACATTGTTTACATTAATGTTTTCATTAATAATTTCTTCTCCAACATCATTATTATCCATTACTCTTTTACCTAATTTGTTTTCGATCTTTTCTTGAACAACTTCTATGGGTAGAAAGTCTAGATCATTTAACTTCATTAATACCATTTGTTGATATAAATCTTCCTCTAAAGTAGCATAATTAGTTTCCTCTATTTCATTATCAGAAGCAATCCCTTTTTTAGAAATTAAGTTCATGATTTCGTCAAGCTTATTAAGGTCTTCTTCTTTGTCGAAGAGGACTTGTAATTCATTTAGTGTTTTCTCCTGAAGATGAGGGCTCATGTTTAGTTTCTTTATTCTTTTCTTGGTTACGTGGTAGGTCTATTAGGGAGTGTTACAGTAAACTTTTTATTTTTATCCAGATTTTGAAAAGGATATTTATATTTATATGGGACAATTTTTTCTTTATTTGGTGATACTTCTTTTCCAAATTGATGTCTAACTTCGTTTGTTAGAGCTAGTTGAACTTGTTTAACTTGTTCGTTTAGGCCGCTTACTTTTTTTATTAATATCGGTTGTGATTATTGATATCTTATTTTCTATATTAATACAACGAGCATGTATGTTATCAACTTCCGATCTTAATTCGCCAATTTGATCTACTATATAATTAAGGACTGGGCCAAAATTACTAGTATTTTCAGGAATGTGATAATAATGCTTAAAATCAGGTTTCTTACACTCAATAGAGGGCCTAGTATTCTCCAGTTTTACTTAATTATTAACAACTTAATTTAGCTTTTAACCGTATGGCTCTGATACCAAATCGTCGCAGCTACTAGATTATTAAGAGAATTTATAAAGATAAGAGAATTTATTAGCTTTGAAGACTATTTTCTTAAAATCTACTACTAAACACTGAATTTATATCTCTAGATAGTAATTTTATATTACTAGAACTATTAAGAATACCACTGAACATTGAAGTTTTTAAATTATTTTATTACTGAGAAATAGCTTAATATTACTGGATAAATAATTTGTGCAACTAAGGCTTAAAAATATGTCATTGTAGCCTGTAGTGATATTAGTTTGATTCGCAGTTGGACTCGTTAAATATTTTCTCGTACATAACAGTTATGCATTAGTACTTCCTCGGTTTATTGAATCAAGTAAATTCAAAAATAACACCGTAATAAAGCTGGAAAATTGATTATAACACCCAAAAAAAAAAACTTTGATTATAACACCACAAAATAACACCACTTAACAGATTCTTGGATGGAATTCGTTAATGGGACCTATAATAGACACGTGTCAATAGGCTATTGGTTTTAAAATTTAATTAATTTTAAAACTAAAACATAAAAAAAAAAACCCTAATTGGCTAACCCCAGCCCAACCCCATCACCAATACCGTACCCCCGCCAACATGCCCTATGCCCACCTTGACCGACGAAATCAGCCCAATCACCACCTCTTAAACCGGCGACTCCCCCTTTCCCCCTTCTCCCTGAAAACCATCCCAACACATTCAAACCACCCAGCCCATTCTCCCCCTCCTCGAAAACAACCCTTACCCTTTACCGAGAAATCTAAGTTTCTGGGACTTCGAAGGTCGATTTCGGCCGTTTTGAGGGCGGAGGGTAAGGCTGAAATTGACCTTCGAACCCCAAAGTGGTAAAATTCATGGTGGTTTGTATGTTAGGGTGGTTTCCAGGGAGAGAGAATGAGGTTTCGGCGACATTTTTGGTAGGGGAAAGGAGTTCGACGACATTCTGGGTACGGAAAGGGAGGCTGACGACGGTGATGATGTTGTTGTGGTTGGGCTTACGGCAATGAGGCTGGCCGGCGATGCCGCGTAGGAAGCCTGGTGGGTGGTAGCTAGTTTGGGTTTTAGGTTTTTTTTCTTTTTATTTATTTAGTTATTTATCTTTTTTGAACCAATTGACATGAGACACGTGTCTGTTAGGGGTCCCACTAACGGATTCCATCCAAGAATCCGTTAAGTGGTGGTGAAAGCAAATTTTTTTTTTTTGTGGTGTTAAAATCAATTTTTCAGCTTTTTTGTGGTGTTATTTTGCAAAATTTCCTTATTTTTACTGAACTGAAATTATTGTTTGCGAAACTTAAAATATTTTAACTAAACTAAAATTAATTTTATTGAAGTGAAATTATTTTTGCTGGATAGAAATTATTTTAATGAATTTCTATTATATTTCTTCTTTAAAGTTACTGATTTTTACTAAACTAAAATTATCTTTACTGAACTGAAATTAATTTTACTAAACTGAAAATATTTTTACTAACTGAACTTATTTTTACTAAACTGAAATTATTTTTATTGATTATTATTTTTTTAAAACGAACTTATGCGTATTCTCACTCCTTTGACAGAATTAAATATCACATGAAAATTATTGTTAAGAGTATGGAATTTTCAAATTAACACAAGAGCTTTATACAATGAAATGATCGATGTTGAATATAATTATAAAAAAAAAAAGCATACATATATAAAATAACATGTACTTATTCAAAAATAACATATATATATATATATATACACATATACATATATACATATATACATATATATATATACACATATACATATATATATACATATATATATATATATATATATATATATATATATATATATATATATATATATATATATATATATATATATATATATATATATATATATAGGTTGAAGATCTCAAATTGATAATAACTGGTGGTCATATGATTTTAGATAAAATTTTAAAAAGAATTTTAACATTATTTTTTTGGACGGAAAGAAAAGAATATTAACATTGATTTACCCAAAATAAAAATAATAATAATAATAATAATAATAATAATAATAATAATAATAATAATTACGTGTAGCTAGTTTTCCGTGAATTGGGGGGGGGGGTGATAGCTTTGACTAAATATACCTTGATTATCTTTAAATATACCTTGGTTATCTTTACCTAAAAAAAATTTGTTACAAAATTACAATATAATTAAAACATGATTTTTTTTTTTACCAAACTTGTGTATTAACATTTAATTTTTTAAAAATATATAGTTAAAATTATTAGATTCGAATTTCGACTTCAATCATAAGATGCATTTCGCATAACATTGGTGTCCGGTCATAACTTTTTTATGGGAATACAGAGTAGTTTTCTATTTTGATGAGTTTTGATAACCAAGTTATATTGTAGAAGATAAAATAATAATATGTATAATAATATTCCTATTTTTGATGATACTATAAAATTTACCATGTTGATTTTCTGCTGTATTAGTGTATTATTATACACATACTTCCTTCATTTTTTTTAGATGCAACACACCCTTTAGCGCGGTAATTAAGAAGCAAGTGTGGGGTTTACATGATATAATAAACTTTAAAATAGGATGAGTGGTTGTTAGGAGTGTAATTTAGTGGGCCATGTGCTTTAAATAAGGGAAATAGTATAGTTTTTCCCTAATTAACTTTCCTTTTATAGTGTGTTATAAGTATTGTAACATTTCCTTTTTAGGGAAGTGTTGCAAGTAAAAAAAAACGGAGGAAGTATATATTAGTGGAAATCAAGATTTGAAAGAAAAACGGTGAAAATGTTAAAGATTTACATAGTCAAATAAATAAATGAACCAAATTTATCTTTAAACTTTTAATGGTTTAGATTGAAAACATTAACAATGGGACAATGGCTTACATATTTATTGTAGTCAATAAATAGTTTCCACTAATTATAATTATAATATTACTACAGATTTGTTATAAAATATGGATTATTTTTGTATACGAAAATATACATAAAATACATACATGATATATTTTTTTAAATACTTAGTTTTTTTTCGATAAATTAAATATACAATGCATTTTTTAAGTTGAAATTCAGGTTTAACTTGTATAATTATAAAGTCAAATATAATAAACGAACAAGATTGATTCTTAATATTTAATGGGTTGAGATTAAAAACAACTACAATGGCTATATTTTATGTATCCACTGAAAAGTCTTCTTAACAAGATTATTTTGTACTTTAGTCTCCATTGACGAGCTTTGAATATCTCAAGTAAAAAAATAATAAATTGGCTTAGGGCCTGTTCATATTTACTGAACCGAGCTGAACTGAATTGATTGGAGCTGAACTGATTGGAGCTAAGCTGAACTGAATTATTTATGAGAGAAGGAAATTAGGAGTTGAATTGAACTGAACTGATTGGAGCTGAACTAAATGGAACTGAACAGAACTGAACTTATTGGAGCTAAACTAAACTGAAAATATGAACAGGCCCTTAGTTAAAAACAAAACGAAAATGCAGTTGTTTGAAAAAAGACGTAAATTGAATTATACGATTTTTTTTACTACAAAAAATATATCAGTTTCTTACTTCCCTTGAATCATAGTGATGTTTTTAACAAAATCTATTCTTAATTATCTCAAGTAAGAAAAAATCCATTTGGCCACAAGAAATAAAAATACACTTACATACCCAGAAAAAAAAAATGAAACGTGATATCATATTTTAAATTCTTGTTAATAGGGTGGTCCTAGATCATGAGTGGGTATCCATACCTTGTTAAGGTATGGTGAATGAGAGAGATGATCTTAATAAATTACATTTTTATCATTTTTTATCAACAATGACACCCTTGTTGATTAAATTAATGTTGGATTCAATATTTAAATGTTCTTATCAATTTACCAACAATGACACACATGGCCCACTTGCTCTATATAATAATACATTAATACTAGATAAGTTCTACTTAAACTCTTCACATCATGAGGTGAAATAAATAAAAAAATAAAGTTAAAAAATGAGTAAGGACCTGTTCCGATTTATTGAACTAATTTAAATTGTACTGAACTGAACTAAATAGAAATGAAATGAATTGTGTATGAGAGAAGAAAATTAGGAACTGAATTGAACTGGACTGATTGGAGCTAAAGTGAAATTATATTTTAAACAATACAAAAGTATAAGGTTATTTCAGATTATTTTATCCGTTTTTAGTACTCTTGACTAGATTAATTGTCATTCTATCTTTCCAAAGTCTCATTAGATTAATCATGATCGTCCTTGTTTGGAACGAAACCCCGTTATCTTAATTTAGAGATACGCAAAATTTAAAACATAAGCTCGCATGTACGTAGTACGCAACAATGAATACAAATAGGTGGTCCCAAACGACTACTAGTTAGTCCCAAAATAAAACGTTAAAGATCAATCTGTCTTTAGTCGAAGGATAATTATCAAAATCCATACACACAAGAATCCTATCAATTTCGATTAGTTCTATTGTTTGCAACGGATTACTCTTGTATAGAACAAAACTCACAACCCATTGAGCATACATAAATTTCACTTTTAGATATCCCTTATTTAATCTTGGGGATACCCAAATTTTGAATTAACATTAAAGATAAGACATTATATATCTATCTTCAACCTTATTGTTTGGTTTAAAGTGCCAAGTAATGATTGAGCATTCTCATTGTGTTACGGTAGATGAATTATATAATTTTAAACAAAAACGTTTAAAAAACTGAGTGTACATTAACTTACTTTGTGGCGCAGGAAGAAAAAAAAAAAGAATTATGGGCAATTTTTGATAGCTTATGGGTAGCTTTTATGTTCTTTTTTTATCTAACCAATTTTCCTTATGGGTAACTTGTCGTTTTCATATGTTATATTTTTATCTTATCAATTTTTTAATTCCTTTAATGGTAAACATATATGATCAGAAAATGAAAACATAAAGAAAATAAATAATAATGAACGGTTGGAGAACTACGTACCTAATTTGATTATATTAACTTTCAAATATTCTTTATTGGGATTTTATAATATATATTTAATTGAGATTGCCTAATTTGATTGTAATAACCTTCAAATATTCTTATTTGGGACTCTATAATTCTTAGTTGGGATTGCCTAATTTGATTGTAACGACTTTCTTATTGGGACTCTATAATACTCCGTAGTTGATTGGGACTGCCTAATTTGGTTGTAATAAAGTTCAAATATTCTTGATTGAGACTACATAACACTTATTGAGTTATTGGGATTTCCTAATTTGATTGTAATAATAATCGCATATATACTATATTAATTGGGACTTTATAATACTTAATTGGGACTGTCTAGCTAATTTTTATTGTAACCTTTATATATTCTTGATTAACACTACATAATACTTATTGAGATTGTCTAAATTGATTGTAATAACCTTTACAAAAAATTTGTTGAAAGATATTGAGACTATATAATATTTAATTGAGATTGCCTAATTTGATTGTAATAACCTTAAATATTATTTATTAGGAATGTAATACTTAATTGGGACTTCCTAAATTGGTTGTAATAACCTTCAAATATTCTTGATTGAGACTACATAACACTTGTTGGGACTGCCTGTAGGGAATAATTTCAAGCGTTTAACCCCCTAGTTTGAACCCCACTGTGATCATACACTAAAGTACAGTGGCGTCCAAAAGGGAAGAAGATAGAGCAAAAGAGCCGCCAACAAGTTTTAGGAACTTGAAAACCGTTCACAGGGTGAAGGTTACACCCCTTAACGATCCAAGAGATCGTCAACTCCATAAGGTCTAGAACCAAATAAGGGTTCGGGGATGAAGGTACAAATCCAACCTAAAAGAGATTGAACCTGCCCTAATAATAGGGCTCTACTTTGTTCAGATCGTATTCATGTGCGCTTTCTAATTAACATGCAATCAATATGATTAACCCTAAACTTGTTTATCTATGTTGGTTGAATTTAATGCACAAACAAACTATTATTGGCGATCACTTGAAATTATAATCAAATTAACCCTAACAAGTTTATTAATTATCTTATTAAGCGTGATTACAAATATAAAATTCCCTTTAAACATGCATAAAAGGTGTGATCAAGCAATAACAATAAAATCATCAAGCAACATAATAATAAATAAATATCATGATAATAAAATTATAATCATCATATTAATAATAATTAAATAATTATCATAATAAAACAATCATCATCAAAATAACAATATTCATAATATTCATAATCATTATAAATTATAATCACAATCATGTTAATATTAAAGCATAATAATAGCAACATCCTAGGCATGATACTAACAAGATTAATAACAAACCCTACCATGTCACTAAGCAATAAAAATCAAATATTTAACCCTAACATGATACTAACAATCATAAATATTAGGAAGAACATAGGAAGCATCGTAACAATCATATTTAATATTAAAAGTTACCCTAGACATGATACTAGGAATATCATAATAACAATTTAAACATGATATCTACATCATAACATCAATAAATCAATTAAAGTACTTACTTTGATGCCTCGTACCTCTTTCTAATAACAAAATACACACGTTAGTAACTTCAAGGAAAATAATAAAACCAAACAATTAAATTAAATAATTGAAATAGAGATTTGGGACCAAACCCTCAGAAATTAAAACCTTTCACGTCTAGGGCCAAGACAACTTCGAATATGGCTAGGTGTTTCTAGATCTTGTGAATGCGGAATTTTGTATGTAAAAGCAAGGTTTAGAAAAGAGAGAGAGAAATGGATGAATGAATGATTAAGGAAATCTTGATGAGAATTAACGAATGAAAGAATAAGAATTGAAAAGAATGAGAAAGAATTGAAAACTGATTGTAGGTGAATGAAAACGGAGTTTTTAATACGTTATTTATAGAGAAATCAGCCAAAAAGATAAAATTACAAAATAGAGCATCTGGCGCACCTAAAACAAAGCATCTGGTGCACCTAAAACAGAGCTGACGCAGCTAAAACAGAGCTGGCGCCAACTCCAGCTAATTGGCACCAGGCGCCAATGCCAGCGCCAGGCGCCAGGTCCTAGGCGCCAATGGCGTCAGGCGCTAGTCCTGTTTTTGATGCGTTTTCGAAAATCAGATAAATTTGCCGTACTGGAGGATAAAATCGTATCTTTTCCTCGAAAATGCTATTTGATTTTAATTAAAACTCTGAAAAGTCGACAAATGTCAATTTATCAATGTTAATTGAATTAGGAATGAAAAGAACCTTCTAGAAGAATCTAGAAGACTAAAACCATTTCTAATTGCACTAGGAATGATAAATCATATTAGGCCATCCCTTAGATCATTGGGCCGCATATAAGGCTTAAACCGGGCCCAGTTTAGTAAATTGACCATAACTTCCTCAATATTTATCGAAATTGGGCTTATAATATATCGTTGGAAAGCTCTTGTCAAGCCCCATCCAATTACACTACTATTGGACCCATATCATGGACCAACCAAACTGGATTGGCTGTTTTCTTAAAAATAAGTTTTCAAAAACAGAGAGAAGAGAAAATAAATTAAAACTATCCGCAACACTAGACTTTCCACACTTTCGCTTCATTCGATTATGATTCGACGTGAAAGGTACTCATCACTGGGTTTGGTTTTTGGGGAGACACAAATGGGTGTCTACACTGCCTAATTTGATTGTAATAATAACCGCATGTATACTATATTAATTAACACTCTACAATACTTGGGACTGCCTAATTTGATTGTAAAAACCTTTATATATCTTGATGGCGACTACATAATACTTATTGGAACCACCTAATTTGATAATTACGCATTGAGAGCATACCCTTTTATTTTGTTTTAAATTTATTTATTTGGGATTACACTATAATCGTTTAGACATTCTAATTACATTATTATTATTAGGGGTGAGCATGAGACGGATACCCGTACTGTTAGTACAAACGGTTCAGATAACCGAAAACCAATATCACTAAAAGTACCCGGGTTTTCGGAACGGTGTTATCGAGTATCCAAAGATATCCAATAGTGAAAATTAAAAATGTAGTTATTATGATATCATTTAACACCAATTAACAACAATACCACATGATCTTGGCCAAATTATTAATAATATTACTAATCATTGACATTATAAAGTGATTACTCGTATGAAGTAAGGTCAGAGTTTATATTTTGGAAAAATAGATTAAATAGGTAATAAAAACAAAAAATCGCTTATCGGGTCGGATCAGATAACCGTTAATTTTAAAATGATACCCAATCCTATGAAATCAAAATGATGGTCTATTACAAGATTTTCTTTAATAAAGAGTCCATATATATATTCCGTCTAGTATTTTTATTAAATTTTTTTATATTGACTTTTTACTATTTACATGTTTATTTTGATCATAAATACTGTATAACTTTGTATATTATTTTTATCATGGAGATATCTTTCAAATATACTTAATTTTATTTTTATTTTTATTTTATTGAAACAATTTATAATTTTATTTTGTAGACACTTTTTTAGTCGTAAAATCAACTATATATTTAAAGATAATTAGATTACAATTGTGGAATTGAAGTTGTATATTAGCAAATGTAGAAATATACTGTAGTTATTTAGAACAATAAAAATTAAAGATGATACATAGGATATAAGATAGGTTATATGTGCATTTTTTATGTTTGGATAAAGCTGTAAATTTTCTATGTTTGGATAAAGAATAATAAGAGTTTTTTTTTTTTTTTGAGGAACAATAATAAGAGTATTATTATTGTAGGGAATTATAGGTACTACGCAGCGGAAATAATCATGAATCATATTCATACAGTACCTAATCCCAGGATCTAATGCATAACACATAAAGAACATATAATCGTACCTTTGAAGCGTGATTCCACGTGCGATCGAGCAAGAACAATGGGAGATAAAGAACCTCAAGCGTGATTCCTCTACTTGGTCCACGGGCACAGATTAAGACCTCCACTAATGCTAGTTAGTTGCAATTGAACCCTTCAATTGACCTTCTATGGAGAAGTGCGAGCAACGAACCACCACACGCGCCACCAAGGTGGCCGGCCGTACGGACGAGGGGAGGAGAGAGAAAGCCGTGAGTTAGAGAGAGGAATTAGGGTCTTTGGAATTGGTTGCCTTGATGTCAAAATACACTGTGTGTGAATTATGACTTCCTGGTTGCAACCCTAGGCATGGATCTTATTTATAGATCTCATCTCTAAATAAGAGCCCATGTCAAAAGCCCAATACTTAATTCCAATTTAACTATGCTAGCCCAATCCATTTCATGATTAGTTAATTGCTCATGAGGCCCATTAATGGGCCTCTAACTTGCTTAACCCAATACCCTTGTGTGTGACCTCATAGGATCCATTCTAGCGGGCTTTGGACCATTTGACTAGCCCAAAGATCATCTCTCATAGTCTAGCAACAGATGATGACGCCCCAAGAGAACGAACTTATTATCTCCATAATAGTGATCCTTGATATATCTAGTAATTGCATTTATCGAAGACACAATTCCTTCAATTATCACTTTTATCGAAACAATTAAATTTAGGAAAAGATATATTTTTGAATTAATAAATCAATTAAATTTAGGAAAAGATAATTTTTTAACTTTTTTTTTTTAATATATTTCCTCCTTAATTTTTTTTTTGACAGGATATTTCCTCCTTAAATAACTCTTCTTTTTCTCTAAAAAAAAACTTCTTTTTTTTTCTTAAAAAAATAACACTTATTTAATTTCAGAATTTTTGTTCCTAAAAAACAAATAAAAATCTATTTTAATAGTTACCTATTTTTTTTTAACGTAAATCTCTATAATTTCAGTTTTTTTGTTAATTAAACAAGTAAATCTATTTTAATATTTTACCTAAAATCATGCCATCACCTTCTCAATTTAATTTTATAACCTTTGAGACCTTCAACCTTCAACAATGGCATATTGTTTACATTTTAGAGTATCAAAATACAATAATGGCGGATATAATAAAACATGTAACTAAATTAATAAAATAAAATCATAAAACATAATACTCCGTACATGCTTATTCGAAAGAAATATGTATAAAGTTAACAAAGAGTGAATAAAATACCTATTCTTCGAATCACATTACTATAATTGATTAATACAATTAATATGTCTACAATTGAATTGAATAATTCAAATGATTATGTACTGTAGTTAAATTCACAAATTCATCGATATAAATTTTTGGTTGAAGATGAAATGTTTAAGGATGAAAAAGACATAGGTTGAAGATCAAGTTCAATTGTAATGTAAAAGATGATTTAAGGTTGAAAATGGTATTTTTACAATTTGATTTTTTTTTTCTTCTGATTTTAGTTAAAAGAAATTATATGTGGTAAAAAAATTTATCTAGTAACCAAACAAACTATTGATGACAGTGTAGCATAGGTGTTGAATTAGATGGCTGAGATTAAATAAATATATATCAATGGTTCAGATTTAGGCCACGTTTGGTAATTAGCGTTTTAATAGCTTTTTGGTTAGCTTTTGGCTTTTTTAGGTGGTCAAACAGCCAAAAAATGTGTTTGGTAATTGGCTTTTTACTCAGCGAAAAAGCTGGCTTTTAAGCTAAAATGAAAAAGTTGCTTTGAATAGCTTTTTTGTTGGCTTTTGGCTTGTTGGCCCACAAATTATCTAATAAACAACCAACAATTAATTTACCAAAGACTTTTATAAACAGCCAGCTTAAACAGCCAATTTCAAAAGCCATTATAAACAGCCATACATTCCAGCTAGTCAAACAAGCCAAGTGAACCAGGCAATGCAACAGCCAACTGCCAATTGCCAAACAAGGCCTTAGTCTCTTATTGTAGTCGACCATAGTCGTCCGTAGTCGACAACTACGCTAGAATTTTTAATATATATATATATATATATATATATATATATATATATAAATATAAGTTCACATCAAAATAACATGAATTTTATTAACCTACAGAAATACCTTGTGCATGGCATTCTAGGGGTTCAAAAGAAATTGCGTACATCAATCTCTCGCCGTTAACATTTAACTCCAAATAATTTTTTTTGTTTTCCATTTTATTTTCAATGATGTTTCCCTTACATTTTTTTTTTACTTTGCCTTTTACACTAGATACACTTAATAAAATGTTTTTTTTAAGGTCATAGGTCAAAATTTATAAAAATATTCTTCAATATATCGACCACACACCTATGTGACCTATCACGTGCACATAACTAGACATAAAAAAATAAAAAATAAAAAAATAAAAAAAAGAGAGAAAAGTACATGAAAGTAGGTGAGGGCACAAATAATAAGAAGAAATGTAAGGGTAGTGCAATAAATAAAGACAATAATAATAATAAGGATTTTTTTCGATATTTCATAGTGTCTAAAAAAACAAGATTTTGGAACAACCCAAAAAAGAAATTTAGAATTGTATTATGGGACGGAGGGAATAATATTAGATACTCTCTCTATTTTAAAAAAATGTCCTAGAACTATCTTATGTTTAATTATCATTAAGAACAGAGTATAATCATCGAAAGAAGATAATCGAAAAATATACAAATTTAAAAATAATCACATGAATTTTATGCATAAAAAAAAAAAAAACCCTACTTTATGCTAGATTTAGACATTAAATTATCTTTTCTAGTGTTAACCACCCATTTTTCATGCACATGACCACTAAACACACATACATTTCATCTACACAATCAAACACCACCACCGACCCCCAAACATCTCCAAAATCCACTCAATTCCGTCAAAACCACTTAAAATTTTCCGAAATTCATCACGCCTCACCAAAATTCCACAACCCTAACTCTTTATAAACCACTCAACCACTTCCATAACCACCCTCCTACACTTAGAAATCATTTTGATGAAAGATCATAATTGTCACATAGAGATGAATCAAATAATATCTCTCAAGATTTAAATTTAAGAAAATTGATGCTACCAACCCTAATTATGGATCTTCTTTTTTACACGATCCTAACTATCGATTAACTCATGGTGTAACCCCGGGGTTCTTTTTTAGAAAAGTCCCCAACTTATTATGATCGGCTAAATCGGCCAAAAGTGTCACGTGTTATATAACATCTTTGTCGTCATTTTTAAAATTTTAGCACGACATTTAGCAAGTGTGCTTAGTCGTGGGTCAGTTCTAGAAAGGCACATGCACTTGGGTTTAACATGTGACACAACCTAGTGTGATCCATAGCCATCTTTAATTTAAATGGTATACCAAGTATAGTATAGTATAGTATGGCCATATTCTTTTCAAGTGTACTTATTCAAATAATGTTCAATGAAGATAACTTCAATTTAGTTAAATATAATTTCACTTCAGTTAAATTAAGGGTCTGTTCTCATTGACTGAAGTGAGTTAAACTGAACTGAACTTATTAGAGCTGAATTGAAATGAACTGAACTAAATATTTTATGAGAGAAGAAAATTAGGAGTTGAACTGAACTGAACTTATTAGAACTTAACTGAATTGAACTGAAAATAATCTGATGAAAACAGGGCCTAAATTCAGTTTAGTAAAAATAAGGTTTAATTATTGAAAATTAGTCTTTTAAAGAACAAAAACAAAAATGAACCATTAAAAATAAGTTTAATCCATAACATTAATTAATTTCAGTTCACATTAAAATTTTATTTTAGCAAAAAAACGTGAAGAAAAGCCTAAAACTAATTAACCAAATACAACCCCATCCAAGTTTTGCCAAATTTTGGGAAGATTTTTTTTGGGTTCAGGCTATCCCGACCTAATAAATTACTCCCTCCATCCCAGAATGATTGGCACGATGACTTTTTACATTATTCATATATTAATTTGACTATGTTTTTTTTTAATTAACATAATAAAAATAAAAAATATTTTTTATCATAAAATATGTTGTTAGATAAGTATTGATATAAAGTTTCATAATATAACTTTTTTTTTCTTTAATATTTAATTATATTAAAAAATGTCAAAATAGTGCATTGACATGTGTAAGTTTGAACGTCTCAATTACTGTACAACAAATAAAGTGGGTTACAATTTACAAAAACTTTTGCATGCCCCTGGATTACAATAATTTTATTGTACATCGAACATTTTGTGAAAAATGACCTTTTTTTCTTACAAAAGTGACCCATATTTTCACAAAAGTGACCCTTGTTTATTTACAAAGTGACCTATATTTTCACAAAAGTGACACTTTCTTTTCACAAAAACAGAATATCAA
Source organism: Chenopodium quinoa (assembly GCF_001683475.1). Classification (NCBI taxonomy): domain Eukaryota; kingdom Viridiplantae; phylum Streptophyta; class Magnoliopsida; order Caryophyllales; family Amaranthaceae; genus Chenopodium; species Chenopodium quinoa. The sequence continues at coordinate 7,524,516 of NW_018742329.1, forward strand.
AATCAAAAAAATAAACACAAAATGCAAAAGTTTTTGTTCTATAAATATGCTTGATCACTAATCTAACATTCATACAACCAACATTATTGAGTAAGACTAAATGAAAGACTAGCATTCAACAACCAACATATAAACAGGCATGGAAAGTAGAAAAGTTATATATAAAAAAAAAAGAGTGAATCTATGAGAATCAAAAAGAGCACCAAAAGGCACTCTGTTTAATCATCGTACTGAACTTGTATTCGTTGGGGATATGAGTATCCAACATCCTAACAGTCAATATGAAGTTGAATTTCGAAATTGGGGGGGGGGATTCTTGGGAGCATAGGCGGATCTAGGAGGGGTTCAAGGGGGTTCATTGAACCCCCAGATTTTTTGAAAAAAAATTATAAGTTTTGATTTTTATTTTTTAAAAAAAAAAGAAAAAAAAATAAGGTGAAAACAAATTTTTGTGAATTAAATAAACTAATATGTAACTCTGGCACATTGGTAAGGGAGTGACTAATAGAGTAGTAAGGCTCCTCTTGATCATGGGTTCGAGACTAGCCAACTTCATTTTTTTTTTTTTTTTCCCTTTTGATTTCTTCCTTTGTTCTTCCTGAGTTAGTCCATAGTTGGGTCAATAATTTTAGGAGTAGTATGTTGGTCATTTTGTTAAGTTAGAGAGTCAAAAGAATTTAGAAGTTAATGAGTTTATTTAGTGGGTTTAATCATGGCATTATACTTTCAGTTTTTTAGCTTATTATGTGTTGTTTGTTAGCCTACATATACGGCTCTTGTATTTGGTTAATTAAGCATGAAGAAATATTATTGAGTTCTTTATTTTACTTGCTTCATACTTATCTAATATTATTATTGTTTTTATCCTTTAGTACGTATTAGTTTCAACAGTCCTCTTATTCCTCTACTCCTCTTAATTCTTAAATCTTTATTTGTTTGTAAATTAGTGATAATTAGATTAATTATTGATTTGTTTAATTAGTTTGGATATATTGTTGACGTACAAATTGAATTTAGAAACTTAGAATTTAAAATTTTTACTTGGTCTTTTAATTGATAATTAGAAAAATTTTACATTGTCAAATTTATGTTTATTGGGGACTTGGGATTTTTGTTTTTCGTGTAATATTGATTTTTTGCAATATAAATATAGATTTATCATTTATAGTAGTAATGTTTTAGCACGCTTTTAAAGTATAAAACTCGAAGAATGCTTTTGTAGGGTTTTTTTTATTATTTTTTTTTATTATTTTGTAACCGTTTAATCCATCCATTTGTAATAAAAAATTTGAACTTATATATTGAATATTTAATTAATATATGAGCATCGTTTGTTTTTTTAAGATTCCGAACCCACAGTTCAGAATTTCTGGATACGCCACTGCTTGGGAGAAGCTAAGGGAGTTTGATGGTCGGCAGCTGGGAGTGGCAACATGGTTGGTGGTTTGGCGGCGGGTGTTTTTCTCGGCGGTGGTGCGGCTGATTTCGGCTGTGACTCCATTGCTTAGAGATTGATGAAGTTGCCCAACTCGATTTACACTAATTTAGTGTAAATCGGATGTTATTAAATATTTGTGTACAATTTAATTGTTTTGAATGTTAGATGTGTTTTTATGTTGTATTTACCAAAATAAACTTAAAGGTTGTAACCCATGACATGGTACTTTTGTTGATTGTATCTCTGGTATATTTTCCAAAAATGGATATATTTAATCATTCTGAAATTTTCTAAAATTAACGAAAAACAACATTGCGTTATTATAGGACACAGAGGTAATACAATAACCAAATCCTTATGTAATTGTTTGTATCCTTTGTCTAAAAAAAAAAAAAAAAAAATCCTTGACCTTGCCAAAAGACATTAAAAATGGTTAATCTTTTGGATCTTAATGCTAAAATAAACAGATTAACTTAATGCTAAAATAAAGTACAATATTTAATTGATAATACGTACTCTAAAAACCTTAATTTTTAACTACTACTTTAATTTTATTAACTTACCTACAAAATGGAGGTACATCCGTACATGGTTAGCCACTACATTTATTTCTACAATGCTGTAATTAGAGAAAGAAGTTAAGCAATATAAAGAGGAAAATGCTATATATAGGCAACATATTCCTTAGGCTACATATAAGCATTAAAAATACTCTTGAAAACTATTTTAATAGAAAATCATGACAAATTCACGCTAATTATACTGATCTATGCGTGTTTTTGTCATAAATTCCTAATTTTATATAATTTTCAATGATAGCATTACCCATATAAAAAAATAAAGAGAAACAATATCTCCAATAATTTGTTACTCGTAAAATGCAACGACTCCTAACTCGAGCAATAAAAATATTTGACAACAACACAATCAAACATCACTCTATTATTTTTATTTATTCATAGAAAAAAATTGTTCACATTAACATAATAAGCAACAAAAGACCCAACAAATAAAAACCATAAACACAAGAAATGAACCGCGAACAAATAAACCTAAGACAGGTGCTCCCGGGTGCATATAAAACTTTCTTCTAACGTTCCACCCGGTTAGGCAGTGGGCTCAGCAGGAGCAGCCGGGGCGGCATCATCGGGCTTGTCCGAATCCTTGTTAAAGAAGGTCTTGATGACCAACTGAACGGCTAAACCACCAAGTGCAAGCACACCAACAACAATAGCAGCTTGTTTGACCGGAACATCCTTCTTTTCTCCTGAGCTAGGGGTAGTCATCTTTGATTGATTGAGATAAGAGGAAATAGAGGAATTGAAGTTGTGATATAGTTTGGAATTTGCCCAATTATGAAGTGTACGTACCAAATTGTTATATCTATAACAAAAATTTGTTTTATCTTGGATTTTTTGGGTTGTGGACTACAAAGTTTCTCTTATCTTGATAATTTACTTTGTGTGCCTCACAAATATAAAGCAAAATCACGTTGTAAACTTTGTCTTGTGAACCGACCTCGTTGACACTTGGTCCACAACAATTGCATCTCAAATCGAGCGGGTTGGGTTCCATATTTATCCCTTTGTTATACGGACTATTTTTTTTGGTGTTTAGAGAGCCATAAGTACGAATGATGAGAATCAATTTCGGAGTCTCTGAAATTGGAAAAAAGCTTTAACCACTCGGGCTTTTTATCACTCTCTCCCTATGTCATTTATAAGTGTTCCTGTTTGACTGGCACATTTATGCACACATAACAAACTAAAAATCTATCTATATCTATATCTATATAAGTATTTAAAAACACAAATCACAAATTTTTTATATGACACATGGCATCACAAGTCACTCATTACCCCTATATGCCACATGTCACCTCCCCTAATATTTATATTTAAGTCTTTATGCATTTTACAACTTGCAAATTCAAGTAATAAATTGAAATATTTCATTTCCGCCATAATAAAATAAAGTTCAATTAATTAGTACACATTACATAAACATATGAATTATAACAAAAATTGTCTTTTCATCTCCTAAACTTTAAATATAATTTAAACTAATATGTCATTTCATATCCCACAATCTTCATGTATGTATATATCTGACTAAATTCCTTCATCTTCTTTCACATTTTTACCCTCGCTCTTTGTTTCGTATAATTAACCCAAGTAACAACTCGTGCATTGAACAAGCCAAAAAGTTAGTTTAACTAATAAGGAGTAATGTATTTAATTATGAATAAATATACTATTTGAAAATTTGATAATAAAAAAGTACAAAATATACATTAAGACAATTGTTACAAGTATATGTATAAGTACAAACATTGATTAAAGTAATGTGTGTTAATAGTGCAGAAGTCATATTGAGATTCTAAAAGAAGGGAGTGTATATTTATTGATGAATAAGAGGCACAAATCTCGAATTTGAGAAGTATATAAAAAAGATAAATGAGCAAACTAAATCCACAAAGATGTAAGAGTACTAAATTGAATAATGAAATATGTGCTTGTTTGTTGTCACAGAAAGTAGACTTTTAGAAAGTTACTCCATCCTTTCCTAAATTACATTCATACTTCTCTTTATTATGCGAGGAATAAATGCTAGAAATATAAATGTAACTTAGGGATGGAGGGAGTATTGATTGAAGATTGTGATATTGTTTGATAGACAAAAACATTAAAAGTTACACTACTAAAGAAGTTTCACTATCTATCCTTAAAATATACGAACTACTCCCATGGTATATGAAACTAACCATGGGAGTAGTTCGTTCAACCAAAACACATTTCCCACCTCTTTAGATATACTTGGGAAAAGCTTCTTCCTTCGTTATTATATACCTCATATTCAACCCAATGACCACTAAAACTCGCAATATATATATTTTTTTAAAAAGAAAAGATAAAAAAAAATTAAAAAAAAAACCCCTTAGACCAACTAAAACCCAAATTAGAATTGAATTTTGCTCACAGCACCAACTCATTGAATTAAAATATTGTTGTTACTCTACATTTTATTGAATTAATTAATTATCAACTTATCAAGCTAAGATTAACTTAATTATTTCCCTAAAAAACTTAATTTGTATATGTTGTAAACTAATTTGAATTCAAATTATGTGACTCATCACATAGATATAACTCAAATTAAATTGTTTTGAACCTAAACACCATTCAAGTAATGACTAAGGGCCTGTTCTCATTGACTGAACTCAGCTGAGCTGAATTGAACTGAACTGAACTTAGCTGAACTTTGCTGAACAGAACTGAACTGAACTGAAATGAATATTTTATAACAGAAGGAAATTAGGAGCTGAGCTGAACTGAACTGAACTGAGTTGAATTGAACTGAACTGAACTGAACATAACTGAACTGAATTGAACTGAACTGAACTGAATTTCAACGTAAGAGAACAGACCCTAAGACTTGTTAGTCACTTTTGATTTGAGTATAGTTATGCATAGTTTTGTTGGATTTAAGGTAGCTAACTCTTTGCCAGTGTCAATCTTGATATGACCATAAGGGGCTTCAAGTGTTTCTCCAATCTTGATATAACTCAAATTAAATTGTTTTGAATCTAAAGATCCATGTTTCATTTTTGGCACCATGTTGCACGGCTTGGACCTACTCTATGGATATAGGGCCGGTTTTGATCATTACACTTGGGCTTGTGTCACACCCATTAGGACTATTAGAAATATACTTCGTAGTAATCATCATTAGTTTATGGAGATGTCAGGTTCACAATGAGCATTGTATACCCGGATGCACCTATTAATTTTGATCACAGGTTCACCGACAGTTATATTATTGAAATTTTTGACAAGTGCTTAGGACTCTTTATACACTTATTAGGCTAACCATATACTTTGTGTAAGAGATTAATGTGACAAATAAATTAACTTAGACATCTCAAAAAATTAGAAAGTAAACAAGTTTCCCATTCAATGTACTATCCCCCTATTTGACTCTTTTTTAAGGTAATTTACCAGGTCTTTGAGCAAAAAAAACATAACTAAATTGCCCGTGAGTTGGCCCTTCAAGTCAAAACCACTTGTATGAGAAACATCATGGCAACAACAAACCTTTGCAACCAATTCTTATATTTCATTTGGATAAGTTGGATGAATTGGTCATATTACTTAAAACCAACCAGGAACACAATCCCCCTAAACTCCTTATCACTCGTGGCAATTCCGTTAACACTACAACAGGATGAAATCGATATAACAAATAGGCGAAAAGCATTCTGAAGTACACAACAGAACCACCAGCATCAGTCCGCACACGGCCACACATCTTGTTTGAACTGTTGTGCTACTCATTTCTGGGCAAACCTTCAGTCAGCCAACATCATGGTCCATCTTCGTCTGGTTATAAAGTCAGCTAAGACACAGTACTGCTACAATCAGACTGTCAAAAACATATGCTATATACAAAATCATAATCTCTAATACTTATATTGCATAATCGCCAGTATCCATCAGAACGATATACTCGTACAATTAACTAATTAAGGTACTAGTGTACTACCACATGTAATCATATGTACACAATATCATTACAATACAACAGCACAAACAGCCAACTCCTCGTGTTTCAAAAAAAAAAAAAAAAAAAAAAAAAAAAAACAGCCAACTCCTCGTCGTAGCAAATGATCATATATATAAAGAATCAGCCTACAAGTGTAATGACAAAAACTCATCATCACTTTTACGTTTTACCAGCAATAAACATATAGATGTAAAACAAATTTATAATCCCTTTCTTCAAATACAAAGCCAAAGGGTAAAACGAAGGGATAAAAAAAAAGAAATCACATACTACATGCTTAAGAAAAAAGAAATAAAGAATCTAGACATAATACAAGCTTCTTCAGTCCTTCATACTTCCTCATTTGAAAGGGAGCGAAAAGAACAAACATATTCTTACCTGCTTGCTATCTTGCAGCTCCTAAAAAACGGCCTACTTTTGGGGGCTAATCCCCTTCTTCAGTAGATTTCCGAACTTCCGGTATAAAGGTTTTTTCTTCTTCTTGGAGTCAGAGTTTGCACCATTATCTGACGGAAGCTCGTTCATCTGATCAATGGTCTCAGCAGGTTCGGTCTTGGAATCAACTTCGTCGTCCAATGAACCTTGTTCTGTTTCCATCTCAGTCGAGACATCTCTGTCGACCTTGTAGCTTTCCCACATCTTTGTTTCAAATTCTGGGGTTTCATTTCTTGGCATCTCTTTATTCTCTGCTACTACAGTGGGTTTACCATTATCTTTATTCTCAAGGTCAACTGAAAGATCAACAGTTTCGACTCCCTTGCTCACACCATTGCTCAGTTCAACAGGCAAATGCTTCTCACTTGCTTCTGTTTGCTGAGGTAGAAGCTCTACTGATGGCATATTCTCGCCACAATGTCCATTTTCTTCGGAAAACTCTACCACTTTTGGGAGCATATCATACTCTTTGTCACTGTCTGAGAGCTCACCATTTTCTCGGGTTCTTTGGTAGGCCTTGGCTTCTTCAAGCAATTTGGTCAATTCGTCTATCTTCCAGACATTTGCATCTTCTGCAGCCCGAAGCTGTTCAATCTCTCTAATCATATTTTGCATTTCATTTTCTTTAGCACGCAGGCTGTCCTTCAACTTCAAACTCTCAGCCTCAGCTCCATCACGGGCTTCGTTTAAGGAAGCTGTCTCAGACATTGCTTCCCTGAGCGAACTCCTTAACTGAGATCCTTCCTCCTGTGCTGCATCAGCTTTATCTTCTGCTTCCCTAAGCAAGTGCACCAGCCTCATTATTTCTTTCTCCATTGAGGACTTTTCTTCTTCAAATTTTTTTACATTATTCACAAGCTGCAGCTCCTTTTGCTCCCACTCAGCCTTAGTGTCCTCATAACACAGCCCCGACTGTTCAACTAGTGATTTCTCTTCTTCTAGCCTCTTTATGCAGTTATTCAGCTCCAGCTCTTTCACCTCCCACTCGGTCTTTTGGTTTTGGTGCTCTAATCTTGATTGCTCCATCATTTCTGTAAGATGGTTAATCTCCTGCTTGGACTCATCAAGCATGCTTTCATACCTCTCATTCGATGCCTTCAAAACCTCCTTCAGATCTTCCATTTCAATATCAAAATCTATCTTCGATTGTTCCACTGTGTTTGTAAGGTGATCGATCTCTCGCTTTGAATCTTCAATAATGGCCTCATACTTCTCACTTGTTGCTTTAAGAACCAGCTGCAGATGCTCAATTTGTGTTTCAAAGTTTTCATGCTCTATTTGACTTGATAACAAACTCTCTTTGGCTTCCCTTGCTTCAGCAGAAACTTCATGCAAAGCTGAAGCTAAGCTTTCCATGGCTTTCTTGCTCTTCTCCTCTTCTTCTTTCAATGTTTCCATTTCATTAATCAGTTTATTTTTCTCTTCTAAAAGGTCCTGAACACTAGAAGCTGCAAGCCTCTCATTCTCCAGAGCCTGGGCTTTCTCTTCCATCACGGTTTCAAGCTCAGACCTAAGAGATTCAATCTTCTTAGCTGCATCCCTAGATTCTTCATTTGCTTTCTCAAGATGGCACTCTGATTCTTCCAAATCTACTTTCTTGTTTTCAAGCGAGATTTCCAACAGTGAAACCTTCTCCTTAAGGGCTGCAATTTCACATTCTGCATCATGTAGCAAGTCACTATTTCCTTCAAGCTGCTTCAAAATTGACTCAACTGATTCTGACGCTGATTTCTCCAATTTATTTGATTCTGTCACCTTCAATTCCAGTTCCTCAGCTCTGCTTTTCCATTCATCTAGTAAATTCAAGGCATACGATTCAGCCATCCTTGCAGCTTCCAACTCTACATTTAGCTGCTCATAAGCCTCTTCCTTCTGAACCAACTTCTCCTGGAAGCCCTTTGCCACTTGTAGCTCTTGCTGTAGAGACTGCATATCTGATTCCAAGTCCCTTACAATTTTTTCATTTGATTTCTCTCTCTCGACCAAATCCTCTTCAAGATCCTTGGCCTTTTCAAGCTGTTGTTTCAGGAAATCTATCTCTGACTTGAGCTCCATAACAGTCACGTCAAAGGATACCTTCTTCTCAGCCAACTCTTCCTCGAAATACTTGGCATTTTCAAGCTCTTTCTTTAAGGAATCAATTTCCAACTGTAGCTGAGTAACAACCGTCTTATGGGACTCTTCTTTTTCAATCAACTCTACCTTGAAGGCCTTTGCTATCTCAAACTCTTGTTGTAGAGAATTTAACTCTGATTTAAGTTCATCTACAACATTTTCATAAGAGTTCTCCTTCTCTATAAAGTCAAGCTCACTACACTTTGCCTTCTTGAGCTCTTCTTCCAAAGAAGCCATTTCTGATTTCAATTCTGCCACCGTTACTTCGTAGGACTTTTCCTTATCAATCAAGCCCTGCTCACATGCCTTTGCCTTGTCAAGCTCTTCCCGAAGGATTTTCAGCTCTGAATTCAAATCTTCCACAACCTTCTCATAAGATTTATCTTTCTCATGGAGTTCTTGTTCAAAGTTCTTAGCCCTTTCAAGTTCTTTTCTCAAGGAATCCAATTCTGATCTCAATTCTGCAACTAACCCATTCTCAGAATCTCCACTGTCATCCTTTGACTCAAGCAAACCCTTCAGCTTTGCAAGCTCAGCTGAGAGGTGTTCGGCCTTTTCAGCATGAATCTCAGCAATCTTGGTGGCATCATCAGCATGGCTAAGAGCCTGATTTTTAGTATCAGTAACCATCGCCAACTCCTGCTTAATCCTTTGAAGCTCCTCAGTAGCTGTGAGAAGAGCAGTCATATCTAAAGCATGTTGACTCCTCACTGCTTCTAACTCTTTTTTCCATTCCTCTTCTTTCTTCTGTGCAGTATCAATTCCTGCTTGCTCCAATTCAACAGCTCGGAATTTTTCAATCTCTGAACTCTCCTCGGCTTGCTTTTGAGCCACCAAAGACTCCTCAAGCTTCTTATTAGCTTCATCTGCTTGTTTCTTTGCCTCTTTCAACTCATTGAGCGCATGATTCTTCTCTTTCTCAGCCAAATGTAGCTTATCTTTTGCCTTTTTCAGATCATCTTGCGCAGCTGATAACTGGGCCTGCAACTCTGATGGCTTAAAAATACGCGGCAGTGGCTTCTGAATGAACAAAAACAGAAATTTACATCAGAATATTACAAAATTATACTGATTCCCATCAAAGAATATTACAGTCCAACCAATCCCATTCAATTCCCACAAAAGAATATTGCATTCCTGGCAATCCTATTCAATTCCCATAAAAGAATATCGCATTCCTACCAATCACATTCGGTTTTAAGTAGCTGAAACTACTATTCTCACAACATATACCAACCTAAAAATCATCACATAAACTTGCAAATACACCTATATATACAAAAGAAAAAGCATTATCACCTAAAAGCTTACAATTCCACCAATCAATTTCGATATCCAGTCACAATTTTATCCACTTTACTACTATTTTCACTATACAGATGGCTTTATCAGAATATACCAGCAGCATCTAAGTACACCCAACACTGATAAAACAACAACAAAAACCATAATTCAAAATGAGACATCAGGGAATCAGTTAAACATACTTCCGGTGTCGAAACTCGAGTGGTGGATCGAGTAATGGATGGCTTTGAAGTAACAGACCGTGGTGAAGACCGATCAATCGAAAGCCGCGAATTCGGAGCAGGAGAAGGTGAATCAGCATCTGATTTTAGTGATCCTGCCTTACCTAATTTGGCAACTCTAGGTGTAGTTGTTGCAGACTTGCTGCTGGGAGTATCAGATCTGCCCATAGTTCATAATGTGATCATTACACATTGCAATTGCAGATCAATTTACCAAAAACAGTAAGCATAAATATAACATTACTAGTTTCCATGTTACAGAAAACTTAGAAAAGGTCCAAATTTTAGTTAGATCCAACACAAAAATTCCCATTTTTTTACAGTAAAATCAGAATTGGTATGTCACAATCTCATCAAATTTCATTGGAAAAAAACCCAACTAATCACAATATTTTATAGTAACAGTAATTACCCATTTTAAATTTTCTCATTTTTTTTTAATTAATTCATGATATTGGGTTTTTTTCATGGTAATTAAATATAATTAGCAGAAATTAAAGATAACCCATTTCATCCAAATACCCAAAAAAAAAAAAAAAAACTCAAAGATCAAACAAAATAAACCAAACCAGATCTAAATGACAGGAAAAATATAGAAAACAAGTTTACTTACTTGGACTTTGAAGACATGGTGCTCTGCAAGCCAAAATTAAAAGCAGTTTTTTGAAGTTACCAAAAAACTAATCATGCAACAAAGAAAAATAGTAATGGGTGCTAAATTTCTGACATTATAATTCCAGAAAATATAAGAATGTGATTAATAACTTAAATATAAGAAAGAAAAGAAAAGAAAAAAAAAAAAGAGTTGAGATGTGTTTATAATAAGTTGATAAAAAAGAACTCTCTTTAATTTTTTGGTTTGGAGTTTCCTTTTCAGTTTCCTGTGTGTCTGTCTGTCTGTGTACCGTTCTAATCTCTCCTAATGACTGCTTCGGTGCCCACTACGGGCACTACTGCTATACGGTTGTATCTTTCTATGAATTGGACAAATCTAACCTTAGACCGTTCTTTTCTCTTCTTTTCCCAAGGTTTGTATAGTTACGATTATACGTTTATCCGAGTTGATAATCGGGTTGTTTGGATTGAGATTATTAATTCGAGTTAAGTTTAAATTAAAGATATACCATGTCCGACGGTAAAATGGGCCTGACCCAAGTGATTTTATTAATGTTATTAGTAAAAACTAAAAACTTACTCCATAATAATTTTATTCTTTTTAGTCCGTACTCGGAAGATATTGTCGAAGTGTGATTAATTTTGACTTTTGAAGTAGAAGGTTACAAGTTTAAAGTTTTAAACTTTGATTCTTTCAATATTTGCGTCCAAGATTTGTGACTAGTTTGGATGATAATATTGTTAATACTCCATACTTATAACTCCATATAATAGGCTATGTATGATTTTAAGATGGTTAGGGTCCGAGTTTTGAATGACCGTATCCAATTTCCTATTTGTATCTTATAACTCCATAATAAATGTAACTTTTTAAGGAATAATAAATGTAACTTTATAAGTTTATAACACTTAAAATTAATTACTACGGAGTACTATATAATACGGATAGATAATAAATACTCACTTTGTATTACATACTAGTATTTGAACCTGAAGTAGTATAAATTTTATGATTTTTTTGGTAATAATTATGAATTTTTGTTTGCAATTATTATTAGTCACGTCAAATTTTTAGTTGGGTCAGATTAAAACAGAACATAATTTTGGGTATAGAATTGTTACGTAGGTCAAATTTTGTGATGTCTACTTTTTACCTTAAATTATTGGTTGATATCAACCCGTTGTACTTTTAGTAAAATGGACAGGATAGTGGGTGGATATATTGTGGCCTTTGTGGGTCATTTTCTTTTTCTTTTCTTTTTTAATTTATTTAAATCGAGTGTAGTAGTGAGAATTAAGGAGTACAGTAATAGTCTACTACTAGTACTCTAGTAGTGTGCAATTTACCTACAGGAGTTTAAGATGATGTTTCTCTTGCCTCTTCAAATGTTAACGTACAAAGATCAGAGATTCCTTTAACACACCCTCATTTTGCTATATTAATTTCATGGTTGACCGATCCAATACTATAAGTTATGAGTCACAGCCTCACAGGGGGATTTTCGTTGATGGATACTGTTGGGCTCTGGTTAACCACCTTGTCGGATTGCACGCAAACTCTGTTCTATATTAGTATGATATTTTCTGCTTTGAGCTAAGTCAATACGGATTTATTTTTGGGCACTTTTTTCAAAGGACTCATACTAATTGAATGTGCTTTCACTTATTAGAAAGTTATCTCTTCTTTTTGTAAAAAAAAAAAAAAAAAAAAGAAAGTTATCTCTTCTTTATAAAGTTTCATGTGGGACTTGGGATGAACAACCCCAACAAACCTCCCCTCAACCAAGGACATGGTCTCCCTTCCCGCAAAACTATCTTACACCACCGCTAATCTCCTATCACCACGAGACACACTGCTTAAGCCACGGTATCAGGAGAACTTTTGACGCAAGGCACCACAATTGCGAGGTCACACATTTAAGGGAGCGTCCTACACCATGCTACCAAGGACTTGTACCCACGTCATCGAGCTGCAACACTCTACACCCATGTGTTCCAGCACCCAATCACATAAGGCTTTGTGTATGTCCCAATTGAACCATTGGCTCTAATACCACTTGTAAGAATCGTAAAGGGATCACTACAATACCCACTATGTCACACATAAGACAATCAACTCAAATTCAATCCAATTAACCCAAATTATCACACATCCAAATTAACACAACCAAGTCAGCAATCAAGCAGTAGCAAAACAACAACAATACCAACAATAATAGGAAGAAACAATCACAATCAACAAATACTCTTACAGTTTGGTCACTCATAATCTCTTTAAATTAACTATTCGTAGCATAGAATATGCAAATATATTCTCTTACAAAACATCTCCAAAGCCTTGTCAAAATAAAAAAAAATAAAAAAAAAATAAAAAAAAAATAAAAAAAAACCATCTCCTAATTATAAAAGAATCTACATAATCAAATATACATGACATTTCTCCTCTCTTTCACTAAAAAGATGCCATGTCATCCAATCAGAGATATGAAATATACGTGTCAATTAAAAATTTCCAATGTCAAAATTTGAACTTTATTTTTTCAAAAAAAACAAATAAGAAGTCATCTCATCTTCGCTCCTTAAGCTCATAGATGCACTTATTTAGTCGTCGTTGTTTTCAAGGACTTATTTAGTCTTCTTAAATAAACTTAAGGTAGACAGTGAGTGTTAAAAAAACATTTATACTAGATAATAGATATTGACTAGAAGACAAACTTTTAGAGCTTGGACATCCATGGGATGCTTTCCTCTCTACCAATTCATTTTTGTTCATAAACATGCACAAATGCTTCTAACCGCACTTTGTAATCAGACTAATCACTAATATAATTTGCTAACATGGTTTATAGTTCTTTTTTTTTTTTTGGTTTAAAATCACTAACTTATGACGATTTATCTCTTATAATTTCTAATAATTTCTTTGTTCTTTTTTTATGGGAATTTTGAAAATTTTACACTATTCAAGCAAACTATTTTATCCATCTTTTTTTTTTATTTAAATCTTAGGAAAAATATAGTCTTATGGAGTGTTTTTAGATTTGTCTGGTATATGCTTTTAAGATATAAGTACCAACTTTTTATAATATTTTGATCCCACAAACTCATGGTTGTGAGATACAAACCTTACCATTAATTAGACCAAGCTATGCTTGGTAGTACACCTATTTGGTAAGTGGTAATTAGGGCTGCAAATGAGCCGATATGTTTGTGAACAACTCGCGAGCAAGCTCGGTCAAATCTCATTCAAAACTTGTTTATTAAGTATTGAACGAGCCTGAACAAAAATATGAGGAGCAACTCGCGAACAAGCTCGGTCAAAGCTCAGTCAAAACTTGTTTATTAAGTATTGAACGAGCCTGAACAAAATATGAGGCTCGTTAAGTAAACGAGCCCAACTCGAACACCTTCGTGCTCGGCTTGTTATTGTTCACAAACACTCGTTCATAGCTCGTTAAAAACTCGTACATATGATCGTTCGTATGCTCATTTATAACTCGTTCAAGCTCGAAACAATTAATTTCACCGTTTGAATTATTCTCAAAATAGTACAATTTTAAGATGGAACCAAATCAATTATAATCAATTATCGTATATAATCAAATTAGCCATGTTAATAATACGGAGTATCATATAAGATTAAAATATGTGGAGTATTATTGTTAAGAAAATGAATAGTATATTTGCTCAAATTTCTCATTTATAATATCAAACACTTATTACTGCCTATCTTGTTGTTATGATGAATATCATCAAACGACTTTTCTGATTGGAGTATACTTATAATTTTTCAAAGTTGATTAATCTTAGCTTAATTGAGCTCGTTCACGTTTGAGTTCGTTCACATTAGAGCTTGTGCAAGCTCGAGCTCGAATCGCAAACGAACGAGCTCACCACTACAAAAATAAAAGCTTTTTAGCAACTAAGTTTGGCAACAGATTTTTAAAATGTTGCTAAATAGCAACGAATCTAAATTTTTTCATTGCCTAATTAAAAGCGACATTTTATGCTTTAGTTTTTATTAAACAATGGCTACATATTTTTGATTTGTTGCTTTTTAAAACAAATTGTCTTACTAGTTGTTACTAGACGGCATAGTATTTTTCTCTTGTTGCCAAATAGTAACAAACTATGACAACAAATATTTTATTTGTATTGATTTAGAAACAAACAAATAGAATGAATTTTTGAATTGTTTCCATTAGAAACAAGTCTTCTAAATTATTGTTGCTAATTGATAACGCATTATATATTTTGTTTGTTGCCATTGGAAACGAGTTGTGTTATATATTGTTGTTAATTTATATTTAAGCCACTTTTTGCTGTAATGTATAAAATTATTTGTTGCTAAAATGATATCAAATAGAGACAGATTTCAATTTTGTCTCTAATTTAGAGACGGATTTTTGATTTTGTCCCTAATTTGGAGACAAATTTTTCAATTTCGTCTCTAATATTTTGTTCACTTATTATAAATTATATGCATAGAAGTAAACAAATAGTACTTGGTATAGTTGGTAAGAGATTCACCATTTGACTTTAAGGTCGCAAGTTCGACTCCTACCAAATGCGATTCTTGAGACTGGGGATTCAAAGAGCCTTACATGCAAAGTCGAGCCGAGTTGACCTAACCTGAGTGACCATTGGGTTTTTGTCTCGTATAGTGTTGATAGCAACCAATACTAATGATTTATAGCTATTTTTATGAACCAACTTTAATAATTTGTTGCTATTTTTTTGAACCAACATTAATAATTTGTTGCTATTTTAGGAACTAACATTAATAATTTGTTGCTAATTTTAGCAACAACCAATGGTAATTTGTTGCCAAAGTTGGCAACGAATGCACCAACAGCAACAATCATGGAAACTATATTTAAATTGATGCAATATTGCAACAAAATTTCTTTGCAACTGGTTTCCAAAATCCTATGGCAACAAGCCTTTTAGCAACAACAAATTTTTGTTTCCAACCCGTTAGTTGCTAAATAGAGTTGGCAACGGATTTTTGGTGAATAACAACAAATTTTAGTTGATGCTATATTGATTTTTTTTTTTTTTTTTTTGTTGTAGTGAAGCCGAGCTCGAACAAGGCAAAACCTTAATGAACAAAGCTCGAACACAAAATTATGAAGCTCGTTCAAGCTCGAGCAAGTTCGAACACTTGAAATCTTTATCAAGCTTAGCTCGAACAAGTAAAAACTCAATTCGGCTCGGATCGTTTGCAGCCCTAGTAGTAATTGATAATAGTGATAATAAGAATGAATTTGTATGCAAGCATAAATGTGTAAAACCAATGTTTATTCTCATGGTAATCAACTAATTACTAGTATACCCTCAAAATATTATTACACTATATTTTATTTCTTCTCAACCTTTTAACCTCTATAACCACTTGGGGATTGGTATTGAAAGGTAATGAACATGAAAGAAGAAAATACAAATTAGTGGTGAGTTTTTAGTATGATCGACGTAATTCCTTTCCTGTCAAATTACACTTAAATTCATTTTCATTACTATTACTAATAAACGACTAACCAACGGACCGATTGTATTTTTGTATAGGCTTATGAAGAACGGTTACCATTGTCCATTTAATTAGTTTGTGGTAAAGCTAACTATTAGTGATGGAGATCCATTGCCTAAAAGTTGTTGCAAACTAGACCTGTTGAGGTTGGAGTTTAATATAAACCACAACTCGTGATTTGATGGACAAACTATCTTCGTTTTATTCGTTGGATTGCTTGATTGCATATGCTTCTTATACATTTATAAAGTTAAATAATCTAATCTCAAAGCAATTGTGAAAAATTAAATGTTCCAATAAAAAAAGTGGGAACTAACTCTTGGATGTAAAAGTCAAGAATGTCACATTCATTTTATAGTGCTATATTATTATATCCTTGTCTTTTTCTTGCACCCTAACCACCTATTTATACTTTAGCGTCGGTAGTGAGGAGATTAATTGATAAATGATAATATTACAGCACTATTTAATGGGATAAATTAGATTGTCATTAACAAAATTCAGTGCCTTCGATAATGACTTCAAAAGAAATGCCTTATTCTTGTACAAATTCTATAATATAGTAGGTGCCCCTTAAGTTAGTTGTTACTTGTTTAGTCTCTCTATCTCAAATTATTAGTCACACTGATTTGACGACGTAGGATTTTATTCTCTTACTTGTAGATGCTAGTAGAAATCATCAACTTATTTGTGTGAGTAGCCACATTGTGTGGCAGGAGGTATTTATATGAACTACTTATTTAGGGGTTACTTGTACTTTTATGGGAGTTACTTATTCTTACGGTTAGTGCGGTTTCAGTGGGAGAGTAACCATGACCGATCGAATAACCTTTGGATAAATAACTCCTATAATTTACCCCTGACTAAATGAGTAACCCTTTAATAATAACCCTTGAACAAACAAGTAACGAACCCCTAAATAAGTAATTCAGACGAGTAACCCCTGACCAAATAAGTAACCCTCTACAAGTAACTCCTGCCACACTGTATGGTCAACCACATATAAAAAAATTATGAGTAGAAATTAGGACATTCTTTTTGAGAGGTGTGAGTGTAAACCTTGTTTTAA
Organism: Chenopodium quinoa; assembly: GCF_001683475.1. NCBI lineage: Eukaryota > Viridiplantae > Streptophyta > Magnoliopsida > Caryophyllales > Amaranthaceae > Chenopodium > Chenopodium quinoa. The sequence goes on from NW_018742329.1 coordinate 7,541,801, forward strand.
TGTATTTTTTTTTAAAAAAAAAAATTATGCAAGTCCCAAAGTAATTAACAAAAAATAGTGGATAAATTTTCTTACACCAAAGTGTAGCAAGTAATTTGGGATGACTTTATAAAAAAAAAAAGTCATGCAACTAAGTGTCCATTCACATTTATTGAATTGAACTGATTGGAGTTGAATTGAACTGAACTAAAATGAATACAGCTGAACTGAATATTTTATGAGAAAAGGAAATTAAGAGATGAACTAAACTGAATTGAACTGATTGGAGTTGAACTGAACTGAAATTAAGCAGAAGTGAACATACCCTAATTCGGGATGAATCGGAGAAAGTGTTAATAATCAATCAATTAGATAAGTATGTGTTTAAACAGAGCAAAACTTATTTATTTATCTAAACATAACTTAGGAATGTTACTATAGTTGCGAAATAAACTTGAGCATCCCTAGTGAGTTATGACATTATTTATAGCCGAACTAATTTGCATTAACTCATTTGAATTAAACTTATTATTAATCCTTAAAATTTTCAAGTATGTCTTGCAGAGAGTAGCCATTATGTCATATGAGATCTCTTTTTCAATTCAGTTTAATATCTTTAGGGGTCGTTTGGTTCGCACGAGGGAATCGGAATGGAATGAACAAAGGGAAAGACAAGAAATGGAATGAAAATCCCCCAATTTTGGGTTGTTGTTTGTTTTGAATAACAAAGGAATGGAATGAATGGAAGGCCACCGGTCCAACCAACACACCACCACCACTCGCCTTCACTTTCAACCATTTTTAGCCACCACCCAGCCACTCCACCCACTCGCCGCACCTCCTCCACACAACTCCCCCCTTTGCCGCGCCACCACCACCCCTCGTCGCGCTTCCTCGACCTCTCCTCCCCCAAAAAAACCACCCATAACCCCGAAAAACCCTAACCCCAATCTCCCTTAACCCCAAAATCCGGCGCCCAGCCCTCCCACCACCCTCGAAACCCTGGTGGGAGGGCTGGGCGCCGGATTTCGGGGTCAAGGGAGATTGGTGTTAGGGTTTTTTGGGGCTATGGGTGGTTTTTTTGGGGGAGGGGAGGGCGGCGAGGCTCAGGGGAGGGTCGGAGGAGGGGCGGCGGTGGTAAGGGTAGGGGCGGCGGTGGTCTGGGCTGGTTTTCCGGTGGTGATGTGAAGGTGGTGATGTGAAGGTGGATAGGGAATGGAATGGAAATACCTAGGGGGGGGTGGGGAATGAAGTTAGAGGGATTTGGGGGAATGAAGGGGGGTAAAGGGAATGGGAAAAATGGGCTAATAAACAACAACAAAGGGAATGTGGGCAATTGATTCTCATTCCCTTTGATGATTAACCCTAACCAAACGGCCCCTTAGTATGTTAAAGTAATCAATGTTATGTTTATAACTATTGTCTACTCCCCTCCTCATTCTTGTGATAGGGTGGGCAACGGGGGATCCCCCACATCTAAGGGTGAGAAAAAAGATCGTGTATTCGGAATTGAAACTGGAACCGGTTAGGAATCGGCGGATTCCAAACCGGAATTGGACTAGGTTCCAATTTTGGGTAATAAATTAAGGAGCCGGTTGTAATCGGTTTCAATTCCAATTCTTGATTTTTTTGACCCGAAACCTATTGGATACCCGGTGACCCAACATATGTTACGTACACTAAATAAGTTTTAAACGCTAAAATCAAAGGAAAAAATATATATGCAACCCTAAGGGCTGCATATAAAAAAAGCTAAAAATGAAAAGAGGACAATAAATAACCATTTATTACACCGATTTACTCGTAAATTGTCAATAAATTCTCAACTTAATACTAAAAAGGGAAGTATATTAAATGCTTATATGCATCCCTTAACATTACTCAAAATTAAAATAGACGAAACCTTCTTTATCGAAGGAGACAGGAAAGGAACGTTTCCCCCCAAAACCCCCTCGGGGGGAAATAAGTATTATAAATTACATTATATTTTAACAATTATATACATAAGTGGGTACTCGGAATCATAACCGGTACCCGATGGTTCCAATTTCAAGTCCCAAATTTTAGGACCTGGTTAAACCAATTCCAATTCCTGATTTTAGGCCCGGTACCAACCAATTCCGAGCCCGGGTCCTAAAATTTTGACTGGTTATTCGCCGGTTTGCTCATCCTAACCCGCATCTTACTAGCTAGAAGAGAATAAAAAAAAAAACTATTGGGGATGTTTGAAAATTGGTTTTTGCCTCGCTTTTGGCTTTTTAGTTTGGTCAAACAACCAATATGTTTGGTAATTGGCTTTTTATATCAGCTTTTAAGCTGGCTTTTCCATCAAAAGCCAAAAGCTAATAGGAGTAACTTTTTCTATTGGTTTTTGGCTTGTTGGTCGACTTTATCACAATAAATAGCTAGCAACCATTAAAAATTTTATCAAACGACAACTAACTTAAAAGGCCAAATCATACAACTAAAACTTCCGACTAGTCAAACAAGCCAACCGCCGATTGTCAAACAACCCCATTGTCTACTCCATCCTTTTATGAGGCAAATGTTTAAATAAGTTATGAAAAATTATGATCAATTCATCACTTTAATTTACAAGATATTTACTCTTTAGGAGTGGTCGTTCACATATAGGCTCCGTTTGTTTTAGTAGAGAACATTTTTCATTCAAAATCAGTTTTCAATAGGTTTTTTTGGTTTGATTTTGGAAAAGCTATTCCAAAATCAAAATGAGGTGAAAGATATTTAGAGGAGTGAAAATAGAGAACTGAAGAGTAAAGAGGAAAAGATAGCATACCTTCGTTACAACAGGAAAAATTAGAGTAAAGCATAAATACGGTTCCTAAACTATTGTATAAGGGTAAGTTTTAGTCCCTCTCAACTTTTTTGGAGAGTTTTAGTCCCTCCCCCACCTTGAAAGGTATTTTCCAGCCAAAAGTTTAGGGACTTAGCTGACTAAGCATTAGTTTAGGGACTATGACTCAGCAAATTAGTTTAGGGATGTTGAGTCATAGTCCCTGAACTAACGCCTAGTCAGCTTTAGTCCCTAAACTAATGCCTAGTCATAGTCCCTAAACTAACCTAAACTAATGCCTAGTCAGCTTAGTCCCTAAACTTTGGCTGGAAAACACCTTTTAAGGTTGGGGGGGGGGGGGACTAAAACTCTCCAAAAAAGTTAAGAGGGACTAAAACTTACCCTTAAAGAATAGTTGATGGACTGTATTTATGCTTTACTTGGAAAAGTTAAAGGGGTTTTCCTAATCTAAAAAGAAACTTTCTATGTACACAAATTTTTATATGTGGCTACCCACATGGTATGATCACTTCACATATAAGAAAATTAATTAAATAATATGGGGTTATGGTGATTGTGCAAATGGGATTACTTTAACGTATTTGAGTTACGTATAAAAAAAAAAGTTACTCACTTATATAAGTGGAATCATTCTTTTAATTTTTAAAACAAAACATAGGGGTCACTTGAAGTCTTGAATGAACAAATGAGATTACTTATTTCTAAATTAGTTGATATTACTCACTCATATAATCAATCGGGGTTACTTTAATGAACAAAATGAGATTACTCTTATAAATATTTAGGGTTACTCATATATATAAATAAGGATTATTCTTATAATAAATCAATGTGGTCACACCATATGACTAGCCACTTACTTTTCTTCCATGTAAAAATTGTACGTGTTCAACTCTCAAACACAAGAAAATTTAGAAATGAAAGAATCTATTTTCATGGAAAATGTTTCCACCAAAGCATATGGTAATCACACCAATAAGAACGGTTGTTTATAATTTCGATCTATTGCATGAAATTTTTAGATGATCAATTTATCAGCATCCGCTCGAGTGCTCAACTCTTTTCACAAATACCACGTCAAAATAGTTTCAGAGGTTTTTCAGTGCGGCAAGTCATATGGTGCGGCAGAGTTTACTTGTAGGGTGTTACTTGTATTGTAGGGTTAGTTGTATGAGTTACTTGTATGGGTTACTTGTAGGGTGTTACATGTATTATGAGATTATTTGTATGGGTTACTTAGCTTGTATCGTGGGGTTACTTATATTCTGAGTAACTCCTATAAGTAAATCCAAACCAAAACCCTATACCAAACTAGTAACACTCTACAACCCTTGATTTAAAACCAGGAACACCCATACAAGTAACCCCACAATACAAGTAACACATACAAGTAACCCCTAACAAAACTCATAACACCCTACAAGTAACCACTGCCGCACCATTTGGCCAACTACATACAAAGATTTGTAAAATAGTTTTATTGATAAGTGCTAAGATAAGTTCGAATGGATTTAGAATTTTAGATAATCAAATTAAATTCAAACCACTTCAAGGAAAAGTACATGTTGAAAAGATGTACTATTAAGGGTCTGTTCTCTTACGTTGAAATTCAACTCAATTTAGTTCAGCTCAGTTCAATTCAGTTCAGTTCAGTTCAGCTCAGTTCAGTTCAGTTCAGCTCAATTCAGTTCAGTTCAGCTCAATTTAGTTCAGTTGAGTTCAGTCAATGAGAACAAGCCCTAAGGCTATGTTCAAATACGCCTCATGATTGCTTTAAATGAGTTTAATATACTACTCATACCAATAAGATGCATCTTCTTTTTAGGGAGCTCATTTGCTAAGATATTCCATAGTTAAGTGTGCTTGGCTGGGAGTAGTCTTGGGATGGGTGACCTCCTGGGAAGTTTTCTCGAGGCGTGCATGAGTGAGGACAAAGTGTGCCGGAAGGACTTGTGTTGGTTTGTGGGGATAGTTGTTGGCCCTCGATGCGCATTTCGTGACAATAGGCACCTCCCTAATTTGTTTGGGGTCTGGGTGTTACACTATGTTCATTTCAATTTTTTTTTAAGAAATCGAATTTATTTTTGCGGAACTGAAATTAGTTTTACAGCAATTAAAATATTTTTGCTAAATTGAAACTAGGATAAATTGGATTTTAACACCTGACAAAAGGCTGAAAATGGTTTTTAACACCCCCCAAAAAAAAACTTTTATTTTAACACCTCCCAAAAATATAAAAGTTGGAAGTTAACATCAGTTAACGATTTCCGTCACGGAAATTTAACGTGGGTCCCATAAATTGGTTTTCGCTCTCCTTCGTTTTCAATTTTTTACGAAACCCACCTTCGTGGCTGCCATCCCATTTTTTCTTCTTATTCCTCCCTTCATCTTTTCTTCGTCTTCTTCCTCCCTTCATCTTCATGGCTGCCATCCCAAACTCTTTCCTTCGTTCTTGCCCACCGGGCACCGGCCAACAAACAGCCATTGACAATTCTCCCGACAGCCAGCCCCCACCTCCTTTCAAACCCATCCCCCTTCACCCACCCCCAAATGCACTCGCGATGATTCCGATCAAGCTTGGTTACATTAATGGTAGAAACTCCCACACCACCACAGTCGTCATTTCGACGAATAATCAGCAAAATTTGATCATTTAATAGAAGGAAGTCGTTGGATAGTAGCCCAAATAAGGTCGTCGTCGTTTTCGCGACCGATTCGGAGTTGGAAATTAGGGCTTGATTGAGTTAAAGCTTGATGAAATTGGGGGAATTGAGACATTTTGAGACGGGTGGAGGGCCGAAATCAGGACGGAGAAGGGGGGATGGAATCGGGACGGGGAAGGTGAGGGGGGCCGAGGTGGCTTCGCTGGCGAATCTGGTGGAAGATCTCGCGGAGGTGCTGGTAAGGAACGTGGTGGCTCTGAAAAATTTGACTGTGAGATTGGTTGCAGAGTTTAGGCGAGCTGTGTGGTGGATATTGTGGGCTTGCTGGTTGAGTTCACAACGATTTTGAGGGAATAGCCTGGAGGTTTGGTCGAGTTGGATTCGCTGGGGAAATCGATTTTCGCCACTGTTGGTTGTCCGGAGTGGTGGTTTCTATGGTGGCTATTCTAGTGTTTTGGTTGGAAGAGGACAAAACATGTTTGCTGGCTGCGAAGGCTTGGTCAGTAGCCGTACAGGGCCCTTTATGGGCGGCGGAATTGGTGGTAAAAAAAATGGAAGTTCTCAGTCGCTTTGTTCTCCAACGAAGGAGAAGATGAACCGGTGTTGAATTTTTTTATTTATTTTTTGTATGGTTTGATTTATGAGCACCAAAAATCTGTAAATCTGTAAATTATGAGCACCAAAAATCTGTAATGGATAAAATCAATGAAATGAAGGTTCAGAGAGGAAGTTTCGTGTTTTGCTGGGTGAAAATTGAAGTTGAAGCCAATTTGTGGGACCCACGTTAAATTTCCGTGACGGAAATCGTTAACTGGTGTTAACTTCCAACTTTTATATTTTTGGGAGGTGTTAAAATAAAAGTTTTTTTTTGGGGGGTGTTAAAAACCATTTTCAGCCTTTTGTCAGGTGTTAAAATCCAATTTATCCTTGAAACTATTTTTTTTACTGATTTTCTATTATATTTCTTCTTTAAAGTTATTGAATTGAATTTATTTTTACTAAATTGTACTTACTTTTTACTGAACTATACTTATTTTTACTAAATTGAAATTATTTTTACTTAATATTATTTTTTTTAAGGTGAAGTGAACAGGGCCTAAGTGTTAAAACGATTAACAATAAACAAATATTTACTAAACAATTTTACATAACCTGCTATTAGATTTACAACAAGCTAGTAGTTTAATACAATTAAATAATTAATTAAACCAATTCATACAACTAGTTATATCAACCATTTGAGTCCAACCAACGACAAGAAAGTAAATCAAAGGGCATCACCAATGCTCATATCAACTCAATCCAAAGTAAGTTGATTTGAACTATCCGATTACCCCCTTAGTTAATTATGTCCATCAAATCAATTTTAAGTTTTTTTTTTAATTTTTTTTTGACAACGGTTTAAATAAATATAACACTATTACAGACTACAAGCCTTACTAGCTCCTTTGTTACAACGAGAATGTATTAAATTAAAGAACATCTTTCATGCTTGATCTTGCCGGGGTGAGAAATCTACCAATTGCCTTCGAACATACGACATAGAATACAACATTCTATTATTGTATCCCACTTTCAATTGAACTTGGAGAATGCATAAGAGGATGTTGAACAAACAAATTTCGGCATACATATTAACCAGATGAAAAAAGCACCACCAATATCCAATAACATAAAGTAAATGGGGTAGGGAAACAAAGTGGTTAGGGCATAACAACACAAATTGAATCACACATTTAAGTGATTCGGTACCCTTAACTGTGGGTACCATTGATCTCTTCTCTGGGAAGGAGACCATTGACATACAATAAACCCCCAAAAATGAATTTTGAAGGCGTCTAAAGATTTCATTTTGAGGAGCAGTCTTAAGATAGGAAATTTTCAAAGTAATAGATTGAAAATCTATTACTAAGCTAAAACAAAGGATATCAAGGGATAACCTTCTGAAAAACCTTCAATTGAAAAAATCGAAGGAGGAAACGATGACCAAACTACAAGCCCTGACCAATTGTATTAACCAAAGGATACCACTCCAATGGCAAACCCCCCAAAATACCGGAACTCAAATATCTAAAACTATAAACGGGAGCTTAACATACTCCTTTAAATCCTCAGAAAACTCGACAAAACCCCAATTAGGACAAAGAAAACCGCATCGAAGAGCAATAAACTTACAACAAAAACCCGTTAAAGTAAGGAAAATTAAAAACAAAGCTAAAACCGAATTAAAAGCCATTCAAACAAGAAAGAAAACACAAGGTTGGAAACAACCTATTAAACCGATAGACCCTTCACCATCAACCCAAACGACGGCCGCAGTAGGAGTCTCGAAACAAACCCCGAACTCACAAAAGGAAGAAGATTCGAGAATAAAGCCCAACACAAGAACACTAAACAAACCCTAACCCTAACTTTAACTTTACCGACATGATCTTTTCGATCACCACTAGCTGGCGGCGTTAGAGGTAGCCGTTGATTCTTGTTTCATCGACCGACCTTGAAACCCGATTTGAAAGCAACCCTCTTTCCCTCCGCTAACCTATTCAGAGTTTTTTTTTAGAATTTTAAGTTTCTAACACCGCTAATGTATTAATTAAAAGTAAATAAGAATTTAAGGGGAAAAAAACCTTTAAATAAATATGCTGAAGCATACACCTAAATCGGTAGTATTACCGCCACACTCAATAACTTATCAAGTGTTAAGGCTTACAAAATCTCAATAATACAACTCAATTATCTAAGTGAGCTATTAATAATAAACCTTTACAAACTCATTATAAAATACTAATTGAAACACTTGAGCTCCTTTAGCTACGATCAATTGATTATCCTGCTTAGACAAACTTGACTACTCACCATTAAGGACAAATTCCAAAATGGATCGTCGTAAGGCCATCATAAGAAAGAAACATGACTACTAACATAAGTAGCATAACAAAACTACACACATGTAAGCAAAAAGCTGACTAATCATCACACATCAGAATTCAAAGAATAAATAACATTACTAATTCATCAAATAATCAATGTAGTTCGAAATTACTGAAGAATCAAAGTGAGAGTGTTTACTCCAATTTTGCAATACTCGCAAACAAAATAATAAAGTACTAATGACTTGACTTGAAATGTAAAATTCGTGTTGGAAGAAGCTAATAAGGTAGGTGGGAGATAATTGATGAAGAATTAGGGTATGTTCTCATACGTTGAAATTCAGTTCAGCTCAGTTCAGTTCAGTTCAGCTCCTAATTTCCTTCTCTTATAAAATATTCATTTCAGTTCAGTTCAGTTCAATTCAGCTCAGCTCAGTTCAGTTCAGTCAATGAGAACATGCCCCTAGTCATCCCTTATTTTGGTTTATACGCAAAAGCAAAATTGGGGTCTCTAATGAGCGCGCGATATGGCTAGCAAATTTGATACAGAGTATTACTAGAGACTCTAACATGCGCGATATGGCTAGCCCTTTGAGAAGAGTAATTGCAGCTGTCACTAATGCTCTATGAATATGTGTCTATGTATATCAATGTATGGTATTTTGTTGTAATTATTTGTGAAAATGACTTTTGTTCATGATAAGGTTTACACATTACTAAAATATATAACAATTTTGATAAAATCTCTAATTTTTAAAAGCTAGTAAAAAATACTCTTAACTAAGCTACTACAAAACCGTAAGTATTCATCTAAATAATTTAATAATTTAAATATTATATATTAGTACATATTAATATTGAAAGAAAAAATAAAATATTACCATGCATTTCATGGATACTAATCTAGGTACTAATATTTTCATACATTTTTTTAAAAATAAAAGTCCTTATTTTTTTAACATAAAATATACATCGGTCCCTTAACATAAAATAAACCTCGCTCCCATGCCAAAATTTTCCTTCCAACTACTTTTCATGGATTACTCAGTCAGGGGTTACTCGACCAGCAAATGCCGGGGTTACTCATTCGGTTAGGGGCTATCCGATTAGTGTTTTGGTTTGTGTTAGCCGGCCACACAGAAAATACACTGTTAATTATTTATTAATAATAATAATTAATTAATTATTATTATATAAATTATGATTAATTATTATGATTAACTAATTAACATATTAATTCATGCAGTTAAAATTATTCCATATCATTTCAATTCAATTATTTTAGTTCAGTTTAATTCAATTCAAAAGAATATAATAGAGCCTAAGGGCCTATTTATATTTACTGAACTGAGCTGAAATGAACTAAATTGAATTGAACTTATTGGAGCTGAACTGAACTGAACTGAATACTTTATGAGAGAAGGAAATTAAGAACTGAACTGAACTTATTGGAGGTGAGCTGAACTCAACTGAACTGAAAATAAGTTGAAGAGAACAGGTCCTAAGACTCTTAGGGGACGTTTGGTTCATCAAATTGAAACAGATTGGTATGAAGTCTTATACATATTTCAGAGGTATGAATTCTAAAACCCATATTGATTCAAAATTGTTTAGTTTTATTGTTGGAATGGATCTTCATTAAGAGAAGAGAAAGGATTGTAAATCTTAGGAGAAGCGTTGGGTATTATGGGATTCTAGGGGTATGGTGTAAAGTTAGAACCCTTTTTTATTTTCTAATTTTTTTAACAGTAAGGAGAAGAATCCTGATCGAACCTCAACCCTCATAGTTTTTTTGGTCCGATATTTGCGAGTTAGACACTTTGAGAGTAAGGGAGAAGGATAAGGGATCCCCACTCTCAAAGTGCCTCTAGTAGGGATTGAACTCTCAACCTTGAGGTTGGAAGGTACAATCTTTCCTAATAGACCAAGCTTAGCTTGGTGAGTTAGAACCCCTTGGATGAAATTTCTTTACAAAGAAAAACTCAACCAAATATAAAAAAAAAAAAAAGAAATTTTGCAAAAAACCACCTTTTAAATATTGTTTTTTTTTTTGCATATAATCACCTCTTACAAAAAATGTTGCAAAAGACCACCAATTTTAAAATTTTTGTTGCAAAATACCACTTTTAAGTCAAAATTATCAATTATTTTACATTGAAATGGTGGTAATTTGCAACAATAATTTTAAAATTGGTGGTCTTTAGGCTATAAGAAAGGTCTCCTCATGGTTCTTTTTATTGTCCGATAATAAAATAAAATAAAACAAAATTCCTATAGACATACAGTGAAGCCCCTGCACAACCTGATGATTTTCGGTTGATTCCCTCATCCATTAAATTTTACTCCTGTTATTCCACTTCATATTCATCCCGACCAAACTCAGTACTGCAAATAATTGTTATGCTGGACATGAAATTTATACTGTAAACCATATGTTAAAAGAAATTGACTCAAAAGATCATATTCTAGAATGCACATGCATGGGTTGTAGAAATTAGAATATATTGCCTCTTTGCCCAAAATAAATTATTGGATTTTATATTTATTGATGAAATGATTTGTCCAACTAGGAAAATGGTATGCATAATTGCATAAGCCAACAAGATATTAAACAACTGTCATACACATGGGATTGTCCAAAATCTACTAGGAAGCAAGATGTTTCATTAACCAAAGTGTGGATGTTGTGGATCCTTGATATACAACTAGAAATTGAAAATATCTTTTGCTCATTAGAGGTTGTAATCGTGTCATTTACATCAGGTTAATACGGGTTATGTTGTTTTTGAGTAAAATTCATTTAGATAGATTTTGACCTGGGTCAGGTTGGATTATCTTCGATTCTATTAACAGTGTGATTTTTTTAATAAAATAATCACCCAATATTAGAAACATTGATTATCGAGAGTGAGGGATAGCTCAAGTGGTTAGAGCTTTCCTCCCGGTTCTAGGAGATCTTGGGATCGATTCTCACCTCGCCCCTGTGGCTCTCTAAACACCAAAAAAAAAAAAAAAAAAAAAATTATCAGGCCAGATTGGATCAGATTGGGTATGGGTCAAGGAGAAACAAAATTGTGATTTCGGTTAGATCAAATTCAAGTCTCATGTCGAGTATTTCAGTTATAGGTTTGTTATATATGCTAGGTCTACATACTCTCCACCACATCAACCAAAATCTATCAATATCATGCAAAATGTAATAACATACGAGCATCTCAAATTAGTATACGTGACTATATTTAATCTAGACGAGGAACGGGTTACTAATAAAGGTGTGAAACGTGATATGGTGGGAGAGGGTCTGATGGAGCATATATGTCTTTTACTGGTAAAGCCGTCCAAATCCTAAAATATAATGGTAGATGACACAAAAGCCCAGTTAAAATTTGCTGTACTCAGATTGTGCATGTGATGTATGGACAAAGAAGCACCACAACTTTGGGAGGGAATATACCTAACTGTCTCCCATACTACATTAAAGAATTACTTGCTTTGCTCGTGTTCATCTTACAAACTTACATGTTAGCTTAGATAGTTTACTTAAGGAGACATTTATTCTTGTCATTCGGTTTTTTCTTTCTTTTTAAAAAAAAAAATGAAACATAATCAATTATTGAAGTTTGAATAGTGAAATGATTAATTGATGGGAGTTGGATTTTAGATTTGATATTCCATGACTTATCCACGCCATGTTAAGAGAGTTGTACTGGGTAAAAGATAGTGATGTAAAAATGATTTAAATAGATTTTAAGGGCTTGTTCTCTTTGGATTATTTTCATTTCATTTCTGTTCAGTTTTAATACGGAGTAAGTTCAGTTCAATTGTTCTCTCAGAAAATATTTTAATTCAGTTCAGTTCAGCTTCAATAAATTCAGTTCACTTCAGTTCAATTCAGCTTCGTTCAATCAATCAAAACAGGCCTTAAGGGCTTGTTCACTTCAGCTTCAGTTCAGCTCCAATCAGTTCAGTTCAATCCAGTTCAGTTCAGCTCTAATCAGTTCAGTTCATTTCATAATTTCCTTTTCTCATAAAATATTCATTTCAGTTCTATTCAGTTCATGTTCAGCTCCAATCAGCTTAGTTCAGTTTAGCTCCTAATTTCCTCCTCTCATTAAATATTCATTTCAGCTCTATTCAGTTCAGTTCAATTCAGCTCCAATCAGTTCAATTCAGTTCAGTTCAGCTCCAATCAGTTCATCAGCTCAGTTCAGTAAATATGAACAAGCTCTAAGTGTCATATTATATTATATACGCTTGATATCAAAGTGTAATCATGAATTGAAGTATGTTTAAGATGAAGTTTAACAACTTATTTAATCAAATAGATTTAAGTTTATTCTAGATAAAAATAAAATAAAATAAATAAACAAGATATTTTGCTAAAGGGACAAAAAGAAGATTACTATTAAATTGAAAGTAGGATTTGTTGAATTGAGTATGTACTCCGTATATTGTTCGTATAACCCAAAAACAACATGAAAATATAAAGATCATGAAAAGTAAAAACTCATGAGCACTCCACAACACATGTAGACAACATTAATTTCCATAGCTACATTGTCTCAATGTCTAAAAAGTACTTTTTACAATCTACAACGGAGACTAGATGAATACCTTTTGATTGTATATGTCGTTATGTAATACGAGTAGTTATCCATCAATCAGTTCAGTTCAGATTTTTCTTTAAAGGCAAAGAAATTGTGCTCATTCAAACAGAATCCTCTCACATACCTAAGCAACCATAGATGATTTAGATTTTTTTTCTTGCTTGCAATTAAAGTAAACAAAAGTGAAAATGTAAGTGTCACGCCTTAACTCCACTTTTCACGACAATGATTGTCCCACTTATCTGTGTTTTTTAAGCTTATTATTGAAAGTTTGAAACTCCTTATATAGTGGTACAAAACTACAAATAGTCATTTAGTCACATTCTCAAAGCAAGATTGCATAAACGTTTGGGCTGATCATATTGGACTGGGCCAGCCAAAGTCCAGTATTATGGACTTAATGAGGCCGTATATCAGACCCAATATCAACCCGAACTTGAAACCAATAAACGATCCAAGTCATCCAACCCAACAAATACCCAATTTGTTATATACAACTTAATATTTGACATGGCTTGATATCTAACTATAGACTAAAATAATTATGAGTTAAGCTAAATTTTAGATAAACAATATTTTTATCTTACCTCAACCCTCATGGTTTTTTGATTTAATATTTATGGGCCAGTTACTTGAAGTGGAGGGGAGGATAAGGGAACCCCTACCCCTAATTACCCTCACTTGGTAGTTTAAACTAATATTGGTAGTCACTTTGTTAATACTCCGTACAACTCCTCAATGAACCTCCTTACCCAACTCACCGAGTTAACCTTGTTACCGAACTCAATCATGTGATAATTGACAAATATACAGAAAGACCAACATACCCCCAACTATTTACATGAAAAGATAAAACTACCTCTTCGAGATGTATTTCATGTTTTATCGAGAAGAGAAACATGGAATTACCCGTTTATACATAAATAGTATTAATACATTTTTATTTTAAAAACCTAGAAATAAATTTATGATTATAAAAACTTAATGATTAGATATATTACCAAGCATATAAATAAAAACATATAAAAATATAGAAATTTTCGATATGATTCGTTGTAAATTTTCTAAATGTATTAGTTTATATATTTAGTAATTATAATTGAATTTTAAGGTTGGAGACTTGACGTGTTGGGTTTAGAAGGATGGTTTGATTAGGAAGAGCGTTTGTAGAAGGGAACAATCGTGGGGTTTGATAGCATGATCATATGAGGTGTTTGAGGCTTGTTAAGGCATGGAAGCAAACTACACGATTATGTAAGTTCTAGGTACATAAACATAACCGTGTACCCTGACGCTAGAGGGGAGTTGCAACTTGCAAGCAAGACTATGACACAATCAACCATGTGGTATACAATAGTGTACTATACATAGTCGCACTTCCTCCTTTTCTTTTTAGTTGACACGTTTCTATAGTCACGTTTGTTAACGCACAACTTCAACCATTCATATCTTTAATTACCGAAAAGCAAAAATTATGAAAATTTGATATGTTGAAAATATATATCATGACGAATCTAACAAGATTTCACATGACTGTATTTTTCATCATGTATAAACCACAAAACACGGTCAAAGGGAAGTATGTGAATTCTGCAAAAGTCAAAACATGTCAACTAAAAAAAACGGAGATAGTATCTCTTTAGAAACACGCGGCTAGTTGACTAGGGTTAGGAGACTGTTATACCCTAATGTTAGTAGCAGATCAATTGCACGATTTGTGAGCCTCCTGATCCTAACACGAACGAAGAACAACTTAGGCTTCAAATGTTAGTGATATAAATATGGATCATATTTTCTATATAATCGACTTGAAGTCTTGAGTTGTCAGTTTTCTTGTTTTTTAATTTATTTTTATTGATAATAGCTTAAGGCCAACAGCTAATAATGAGAATATTACCAACTAGAAAGACATTACATTAATATTATTTGTAGTAGATGAAGCATTATCAATGTTGACTATTTCACAAGATTTTAAGGGATGCTCCCATATGAATTGAATATAATTGTATCATATTATATGGTATAATTCCACATACTCCGGTATGTATTATTGCCTTAATTAATCGAAATTGTGAAGTCAACATCATTTCCAAATAGTTTCAATTAACTGTTCCAAAAAATATCATGTCTTCATTAACATTTCCCACAAATTATACCCACTAGGCCACTACACAATAAACGATTTTAGGCCATATAATAATTATAAATATAAATAAATATTACATGTAAATTATAATAAACCGTGCATTTTCTGTCTGGCCGGCTGATACATGCCAAAATATTGATTGAATAACACCTGATCGACTGAGTAACCCTGGTCGACTGTATAAATCTTGACCGACTAAGTATCCCCTGACTGACCGAATAACTCATAACCAAGTAACATCTGATCGACCAAGTAATACCTAACTAAGTAATCCCTGACCGACCGAGTAATCGCTGAATAAGTAACCTCGACCACACGATGTAACCAGCTACATACAGAGTACGTATGAATTGGAAATATAAATTTAATTTTTTTTTTTTTTTGTGAACATAAATATTAATTTAATGAGTTTAGCTTTCAAGTCAGATACTTTGACTTTCATAGTCAGGGAATTGATGTATCCCTACCATAAAAAAAGAAGATGAATTAAACTAAATTTTAAAACTCAAATTTCAAAAAAAATTCCAGAAATACAATGAATGTGATGAACTCAAAATTTGGATGAGTACAAACTACTCTTACATACCAAATAAATTAAAACTAGACTATAAAAAGATAACAAATTGAATGAATTAGTAGTAGTTCTAGACATGAAAAATCAATTTATGGTATTACCCCGTCAACTCCGGCCCAAATTTAACTGTCACATTAATAATCTAATTTAAATTAGTAATGCGACAACTAATTCTGGACAAACAGAAAAAAAAAAAAAAAAATACATCAACGATCTCAAGAACAAGCAATAATCATGGACGAATTCGTATTATAAACAGCTGTATAGGCAACAGCAACAGCCCAAGTTTTCAAGTGCTTCTTCATAGCATCACCATCATTAATACCTTCAACATTACATGTATTACTCTGTTTTTGCAACAAGCTTTTCTTAACTCTTCGCTTCATCTTAGACAATCTATCCATCTCTCGTCCCTCCTCCGTCGCTCTAAGGGATTGACGACTATCGATATCGAGGATACCGGCATTGTCGGCTTTGCTAGGAATGATCTTTTTCAGGGAAGAGGAAGTTTTTGGTGTGGTTGATGAGGGTGTTTCTAAATTTGGAATGGTATGGTTTGAAATTTGGTTATTGGTGATGGGTTTTTGTACAAAAGAGGAAGATTTTCGAAGATTTTCGGGTTGCAAGATGTTGGAGAAGAACCAGAGTGAGTCTAAGTTTAGGATGGTATTCTCTGGTTCAATGCTATCCATTATTGGAGCCTTGGAGGAGCTAATAGAGCCTAACGGGAAAATATGACAAATACTTCTAATTTTGAGGACTAGAAAAGTGCACATATATTGATATATATATAGAAATGAAATGACCAAATTGCCCTTTCTCTTTTCTTTTGTTAATGTTGTTTAGAAAGTCATAAGGATAGGTGATGAGAACCGGTCCCAAGATTCCTAGGTCAGAAAGGAGCTTCTAACCAATTGAGCTATCTCTCACTCTTATAATTAGTTTATAAGGACATAAAGAGTACTTGTCAAGTTGTTTTTAAAATCATTGAAGCATAATTAGGTGTAATTGAGATGGATAAATATCAAATTGTAATTAATGCATGGGTAAATTAATATGATGACATTATTTGTGAACTTAATAGGAATACAATTATACAAATTCTTTTCATGGGAACATTACTAATATAGTAAATTGACTAACAAATTAATTTTTGTAAAAATAACCTAGCTATAATAATAAAGAAGGTACATTAAAAAATCATGTAGATGGACAAATATATAAAGTAAGGTCCCGTTTATTTCACCTTATTTTTGCTGAATTGATATTATTTTAATTGAAACAAAATTATATTTGCTTAACTTAAATTATTTTTTACTAAACTTAAATTAATTTTACTGAACTGGAATTATTTATGCTGAACTGAAATTATTTTTTTATTGATTTTCTATTATAATTCTTTTTTAAGAAAACCTAATTTTACTGAACTGCACTTATTTTTATAGAACGAAAAATAATTTTACTGAACTGAAATTAATTTTACTGAACAAAAATTATTTTTAAAATATTTTTTTATGGTGAAGTGAACAGGGCCTAATTCAACTATGAGATTTTTTTTCATTTATAAAAGAGCAACTCTAATGACAAGGTAATTGTCTAATTAGCTTGTCATATCACATAAGTTTTTAAGCTAATTACTTTAATTATTACTAAAGTAATAATCGCTAACATCACATTTGTACACATGTTATTTTTTCATTAAATAATACAAAGTATTTTAACAACTTTGAAGGGCTAATGAAACTTATTTTATTTATGAATAAGCAAGATTTAAAAGGGCTATAATAAAAATTTACGAGACATCTATTACATACTACTAAAAGCGAAACAAAGTAGACACTTGTGAATGTTGTACAGTACAAAAATTTTCTCTCCAAAAGTACCTTCTTTAAGAAAAAAAATCATTCAAGGAAAAAAAAATTGTATCTAAATTATGACCTTTGTTTTTTATATATTAGCTGTAAAACCATGACCTTTGTTTTATATAAAATATAATTCTTTTCCTGTAATAATAATAAATCCTTTATAACTATTATATATATATTATATATATATATATTTGAAACAAATCAATTCATTAATAAAAAGCCATCCGGCATCTACAAATGAAATCTAAATTAACAAATACATAAAATTGAATCAAATTAGGTTTTCCTTCATTAGAGCTATGATCGTTGAAAAGATCTAGCATCGTTGAAAAGATCCGGCATCTACATATGATCGTTTTCCTTTTCAGAGAGACGGTCTAACGATTTGTTGTAGCCGTAAGGATGATTCTCATCTGATTCGCCTGAACGCATTTGAAAATTTGACAACCGTTGCGATCCCGAACAAATCTTTACCAAAGAACTAACAATAGGGCAAAAGATGATTACTTTTTTGATGAACCGTAACACACAAACAAACCCTAAACAAAAACAAACAACTAAACTAACGAAAACTAACGACTCCACCATAGGGAGACACTCCACCATAGGGAGACGGACGAATATCTACACTACTTGTGTGGATTTATTGAAATTCAAATTGCAAAACTAAATAGAATTAAAGGAAGGAAATTAGACTATTTCCGGCCTAAACGGCTAAGATTTTGGAGAAACCCTAGAAGAGAGGCCAAGATTTTGGAGAAACCCTAGAAGAGAGGAGGAGAGGAGAGGAGATGAGAGGAGAGAGAATTTTTTTAGATGTACAATAATTTAAATATATTCTCTTGCTTGATTTATTTTTAATATACTCCAATCCATATTTTAAATACTCGAGTCATTATATTAAGTAAAATTTTATTATATTATTCTCAAAAAAATTTAACAAAGGTTCATTGCACGGGGCTTAACCTATTATATGAATAAATCTTACTTTTTTTTTAAAAAAAAAAACAAATAAATCTTACTTAGGGCCTGTTCATATTTACTTATGTTCAGTTCAGTTCAGCTCCAATCAGTTCAGTTCAGTTTAGTTTAGCTCAGTTCAGCTCCAATCAGTTCAGTTCAGTTCAGTTCAGCTCTTAATTTCCCTCTCTCATAAAATATTCATTTCAGCTTAGTTCAGTTCAGTTCAGCTCCAATCAGTTCAGTTCAGTTCAGCTCCAATCAGTTCAGTTCAGTTCAGTTCAGCTCAATTCAGTAAATATGAACATGCCCTTAATTAACACCCTATTTGACTAATTAATTATAGGGTACAATTCATTCTTTTCGCATATGTAAGTTTTATTTATGATGTGATTTTTAACTTTAAAAAAATATAATTTGACATTAATAGAATGCATATCAGTTTGTTACACAACCTTTCTTTAATAATATAAACTAGTGTGTGGCCCCGGACGATGCACCGGGTTTTGCTTTGAATATCAATACATATTATTTGAGCTATAAAATCATAAACTATTTAATTACAAAAAATAAGTGGACAATAATAATTAATGAAATTAAATAACGCTCTCAAATTGATGTCTTGTATAAATTAAAGTATTTAGTGTATTGAATATGAGACATAAGTAAAAGATAGTTATGATAGGAACATTAATTTAGTTGTTACATTATTGATCTTGTATTCAAACCTTGTGATGAACATTTTTATTGCAATTGAAACATGTTTATAAGACAATGGATGATATGACATATTATGGTGATGTGTCATATATCTTGTACTGTATTAGAATCGCTTTTTAATATGCAAGTATAGATTGACATTTTTTAAAGTTATTTATGGAAAATTAGTATCAAATTTAAAATGCATTTTATATGCTTTTATATCAGTAACTGCAATCATGATTATGCTATTCCATATTAATTATGTTTATTTTTGTAAAAGGAAATCATGTTTATTGTTTGAAACATCAATAATCATCATCAATCAATATACCTATACTAAAGGCGAAACCAGAAATGACACTTGTCATAACCTGGTTAATATTTTTTTTCCCTCCAAACGGGGTTTTTTTTTTTTTTTTTCAAAGCTTCTTAGAGAAGTATTTAATTTAATACTTACTTTACAATAATATTTCTTTTCTATTTGGCAAGTATATTCACTTTTACACATTCAACAAAGATTTATTTATTTATTTATTTATTTATTTTATGATGGGAACAAAGTCATATAATACAATAATGTAATCTTATCTATAACTTTGTAATGTAAATATGTAATCCATAGTTATTTTTATTAGTCGTGCATGCATTTCTTCCTCCGTTTTCTTTAATGATTTAAAAAAATCGTAATTACAGAACTTTCATCCTATTTTGCAATTTGATATTATTTTTTATAGTAAAATAATTGTATTAAACTAATGATAAATGATAAATATTGAAATTACCGTG
Organism: Chenopodium quinoa; assembly: GCF_001683475.1. Taxonomy (NCBI): domain Eukaryota; kingdom Viridiplantae; phylum Streptophyta; class Magnoliopsida; order Caryophyllales; family Amaranthaceae; genus Chenopodium; species Chenopodium quinoa. Next base: position 7,561,771 of record NW_018742329.1, read on the forward strand.
CATGACACGGGATCTAACCTAGTTATTGTATAAAGGCAAAGCTAACGAATACCACAAGACATTGGATAAGAAAACTAAAAGTAGAAATATTAAATTAAACATATACATTTCCAAATTAATACCACTTTAAGAAGTATTTTAAATGCTTATTTTGCAGAATAAATGTTGTTGTTTTATTTTAATTTTTTTATCATTGTTTGAAACATCAATAACTGTTGATATATTGATATATTTGTTGCATGCTGATTGGCTATTGACCATTGACAATGGACCCACTTTGTTATATTTTGGATTTCCATTTGCCATTTTAAATATGGTATGCAAACGCTCGTAAGAATGTTGATCTTGCTTTAAATAGTGGGTAGGCGCTTATGAAAATTCGTAAATTTATTATAATTGGTCCAATGGTTCAACAAATAAACATGAGTTGTATATACCTTATTTTTTGAAAACCGACCATTTATAGGTTAGTGATCTAGGCAACGGTCAAATAAGTCGTAACATTTGGTCTTTGTGGCATCTAGTTTAGTGATAAACTGATAACAACTAACAAGTCGGCCAACTATGATAAAATATAGATTAACTATAGCAAAGTAATTGATTCTCTATGAGAACACTTAAGAACAATGAGAATAAAATAGTAAAATTGGAAGAAAAAAAAGAATTTAAATTAAGTTAATAATTGGAGGTCATGAATATTTATAATGTTTAAATTTTTTTGTGGTCAAGGGTCACCATTTGAAGATTAATCAATTAAGATAATTTGATTTTGTAATGAACAGATTATATTCCTTAATTATTCATAGGAAACTACATTTTGGTTATACACTCACCCAATTGGGAGAATAAATCAAAAAACATGTTTGTGTTTGTCAACATGATACATTTGAGTTCACGACCGATCAAGGTACGAGCAATCAAACTATCCGTAGGCCTTGTTTGGTAGTTAGCTTATTGGGGCTATATTAGCTTATTTGACCAACTTTAGCTGATTGATTAGTCAAATAAGTTAATACAAGTGTTTGGTAGTAAGCTTATTGAATAAGCTTATTTACCTCAATAAGCTGTTTTCCAAAACGTTGGGTAACCCAACGTTTTCAAAGAACTGATTTGCTTAACTTGTATTTTTTCTTCCTTAATTTCTTTGTTTTGATTATTGTTTTTCAGTTTATTTTATTATATTTGTCATGCATTTTTTTTTGTTAAAAGAAATTATCTATTTTAATCCAAATTTTAGCAATCCTTATCTCCTCCCCAAAAATTATCTCATGTTAACAAAAATTCGAAATCCTTGTTAGTTGTTACCCAGAACAATTCTGTTTTTTTTTTTTTAAAATTTTAATTAAACTATATATGTGCCTTATTAACTGTTTTGGCTTTTAATTATGTGATTTTTTTTCTTTTGAATTATATATACGTTAATTTTTTTTATCTAAATTATATATGTATTATATCAGGAAAAAAAATTATACATCGGATGGCAAATAGGCAATCCAGAAGACGACGGCGTATTTCTTAGACATAGATTTTTTTTAATTTAATAGACATTCTCATTTTCCAATATCAAAAGGTTGTTTGCATTGTAACATTACAAAGTTCAGCTTGTAATATTTTTTTTCGATTTCATTGATGTTGTGCATTCACTATTGTTAATATAAAATTATTCTTGCAATGTTCATATAAAAAATGATCTTCTTTCAAAAAAAAAATATAAAAAATGATTTCACAACTTCATAAAATGAATTATGTACAAAAATTATCTCATAATATCATTGATAAAATTATATGCCCAATTATATCTACCATGTAAATTTGTTAACAATAAATACATATATCATTTATGAAATAACTACTTCTTCAAAGTTAAATTTGCTAATGTCCTTATTGGTCATTTTGCAAACTCAAACAGCTTTAAGTAATCAGCTATTTACCAAACACTTTTATACAATCAGCTAACACAATAAGTTAGTCAAATCAGTTAATAAAATCAGCTAGTCAAAATCAGCTAACTTAATCAGCTTGAGCTTTCAGCTTTCAGCTTTCTCCCAAACAAGGCCGTAATCTAAATATGTTGCTCGTTCATTCGAGGTCAAAGTTCTTGACTTCCATAAAAATTTGATCCAGCTTTAAATATTTATACTTATACACTTGTTTCGAGTTATAGTTTTTCTATTACACCAATGTAAAACTTCCTTCCCAGCATTAGATCATGTAAGATAAATAAACTAACTTCTACTCTACTAATATAAGATTTATTTCCCATCATTAATTAAATAACACGACAATTATGAAGTCTACTCTAACAAGTAAGACACTTGTCTCAAAAATTAAAAACCTAGCAAATTACTCTATTTATTGGAAACGGATCATCAGATTAGATCGAGTCAATCGGGTTACCCAACTTATTATTGGAGTGATGAGGGATTGAATTGTGAGATGGAGTATACTTGTACATGTATGAGTTATTATTCGCTATGTATTTAGCAATATCCAGCGCACTTGCATTAGTTGATTATTTAAGAGCACATCCATCTAAAAATGGGGAAATGGGAGAAGGAATATACTTGTACTAGTTGAATTTATGGTTTAGTTGAGCATATATAAAGCCTCGAATCCATGTCATAAAGTCACAACCACACTTAATCTAAGTAGTGGACCTTGATTTTTCTGCCACCCAAATCCTTATCTTTTAATAAAACAACCAAATTTTTGTAATGAGTATGAGAACACTACTAGTCGTGACCTAGATAGAGGTTCTCAAATTAAGAATCCAAAGAAATTAAATGGACTTTTGAAAGCGACTTTCCATGATTATAATAGCTTAGGTGGCATCTTGTTGGCATGGAATTCTCTAGAGAATTAGACACTTTAATTTGAATAAAGAGAAATAGATTATTATTCAAGCTTATCTATAATGTGAGTTTGAATAAATAAGGGTAAATTTTAGAGCACAATGCTCAAATTAATTGATATCTCATATGCTTACTAGCAAATTATGTTTATGTTTATACAAACATGGATTAAAAGCGCGTATATATTTTTATAGAATGAGCTTAATCACACTAAATTTTATAGACAACTTAAATAACTATGTGTTCAGTTGTGCATGCTTGGCAATGATGCACACAATCTAGACTAGCATATGTTTCTAACATATAAAAATAACTTGTATATATAAAGCACTAACTACATGTATGAATGTTATTACCATGTATAAACTCACAGAGCTTGTGCAAAATGTCATAGTGAAATACTCCGTAAATGTGTACATAACATATCGTGGTCACGTCATGTATCCAAATTATGTACTACCGGCCTACCGTCGTTAACTTTTAGTTGCAACTTTGAAATATTTTATATCTCACAAATAATAATCCAAAAGTGCAACTAAAAATTAACGGAGGTAGGGCATGTTCTCTTATGTTGAAATTCAGTTTAGTTTAGTTCAGTTCAGTTCATTTCAGCTCCTAATTTCCTTCTGTTATAAAATGTTCATTTCAGTTCAGTTCAGCTCAGTTCAGTTCAGTTCAGTTCAGTTCATCAGCTGAGTTCAGTCAATAAGAACAGACCCGTAGTATACAATGTATAACTCAAATAGCGGCACATGTATGTGAAGTGTATAGAAGCAAGTTTACAGGACACACCACCTTTGCCTACTTCCGGTTAATAAGGCTTAAAATTTGCAGCATGGAACAAAGTCAATGAAAGGAGACGAAGGATGTATTAGGTATTAGGTACTAATATAATTATAAATATACTTCGTAGTATATAGATGTCTCATTACAAGCTGCTGAGTAAAGAAATTTATTTTAATTTTCATCTCAAGTCTCAACAGCTGCATGGTTCACAAGCTTGTCGTCTAACAATTGTTTTATAATATCCTTGATTAGTTATGGTCAACCAACTGGAATATTTGACAATTTCTTCAGTATATGACTCCTTTCAAAACTATTGACCAATCATTTTAGCAGACCTTGATTTTTAAACAAAGAACTTTCTAAATTAGGAAGATTAAAATTCAGTTGAACTCATTGAGAAGATTAAAACAAAAATAAATTTCATTCCACTATTTAATTTTACTTTTTTATTATCGAAATAATTTAATATTAATTCAATACGCGCAGAGAATATAGAATCAAACTGATTCATCCTTTTTAGAATTCGAGATGATTAATACTCCGTAACAAATTTGAATCAAAATCGAGCCCAACACAAGTGACATCTATTGGTAAAGATGTACTACGTAACAATGTACTTATGTACTGTATTTACAATTGCAACTTTGCAAGAAGAAATATTACCCAAACAAAATGATAAAAAAAGAGAGTTACTATTTATAGAAACATACAAAATTACAGGGGAAAAAGATTATATTACAAAAACACCCAATTTTTTTGTATTAAGAAAAAAAAAAAAAAACACTCAACATTATCATTTATTTAACAGTTGAAGCAACAGTGTGAGCCCAAAATCTGAGATAATCCTTCATTTGAACTTGATTTTCAGGAGCAGGAACTTTCCAATTAAACACATAGTTTTCTCTTCTCTTCTTTTCCAATTCTTCCCATGCTTCTGACAAGTAAGGCCTTGAAATTGAACTGCTGTCATGACTATTGTTATTGTTATCGTTATCGGTATCATTACGGCTGCATATATCATTACCCTTTTCGCGAGTATGCTCGCTACAGTTTTTTAACCTGTGTAATCCAGGAATAATAGTAGCCAAACTTGAATCCTTATCTTCTTCTGAAAAAACAAAACCCAGATCAATAAACCCTTTTAGCTCTTCAAATTCAAGGTCTGATAAACTTTTGCTTAAATTCTTCTTTTTCTTTATTCTTCCCAAATTACCCTTCAATGGTGTACACCCAGTTTTTGGGGTTGTAACGGTAACTTCTGGGATTTCAAAATCTGCTGAAATTCTCCCAGAAAATATAGTTTGAAGTTTTGGGGAAAAAAGCACAGAATTTGGAGATGCAGAAGAAGAATCACTTAGTTTTTTTTGGGGAGAAGAATTTGAGCTGATTTTTCTTTCAGCTGATTTGGTTTGAATTGTTGGAAGAGTTGGAATTTCTGGATTTGATGAGGGTATTTCTGGGATTTTTTGAAATTTAGTGGGTTTTTTCTTGGTGAGTAAATCATGGTCAAACCAATAAGTATCATAGAGATTGAGGAGAGTTTCAGGCTCCATTAATGGTGAGTTTGAAGCTTTTTTTGTGAGGAGAGAGAAAATGGTGAAATTGGGTGTGTGTGTTTTTTTGTTGTGGGGGATGGTGGATTGCAGAAGGATGGAGAAAGGGTATTTATTTGGTTTTTTTTTGTTGACGAAAATACCCTTTTGTGATGTAATTTCTCTCATGGGAAGGTCAAATTGTCAACAATTTATTAAGAGTAGGTCCTTGGTCTTTTTAAGTTGATTACACGCTTTGCACTATGTGATTAGATTAATGGGCATGTGAAAAAAATTTGGGTATGTTTTCTTTCTTTTTAATGAACTTATATTAAACAATCTTTGTACAAAGTAAATTTAATTAAGTTAGGACACGTACATAATTATTCAAATTAAGTTAATATTAGCTCATGCAAGTCAAAACGAGTTCAATTTAATACGATTGGGCCAATAAAAAACTGAGTTGAGTAAGGTATCGGATCGAGACTTCGGGTTGGATCATTTCGGTCGGGTTTTTTTTAGGTTGGATTGAGTTTTGAATCAAGTTCAGATTGAGTCGTATTAAGCACTTCATTTCAAGTCAAGTTCAAGTCAAATTGGATGAAGCTCGGAATGAGAGATTTATTGTCGTCGCGGCTATTACTGTTGATGAATCATATTTATAGGATTTTAGGCACATTTATGCTAGTTTTGTAGCATCTTTTACGCTTTGTTTGGATAGCAAATAAGGAAGGAAAGGAAGAGGAGGGAAAGAGAAGGAAGAGACAAGAAAAGAAAGGGAGGGGGAGGTAAGCTCTATTTTCCCTTCAAATCTCCCCAAATTTGGAGGGAAAGAGAGGGGGAAAATGGATCCCTCCCCATCCTTTCCCTTCCTTCGATTCCCCTATTCCTTTACCCAAACAAGAGAGTTTGTCCCCTTCCCTAGCTTTCTCTTCCCTTTTTTCCCTTCCATTTCCTTCTATCCAAACAAAGTGTTAGTCTTTTTAGTCGTTTTTAGGGGTCATGTTTGCATAAACTATCCAATTTGTGCTCTATTACGCTCCACTTGTGGTTTTCTTAATATTTTAGGTGATTTCATAATCATTTAATTTGAATGCTTTCGAGGTGTTTATAGAGTTGATTCAAGTAATATGTGAACGAAACGTAGATCGATTAAGTTCGTTGATTAAATATTCTATGTTTGTGGATGTTGATTATGAGGATTTTATGCATGAGGAATAAAAATAGCAGCCATAAGGGCCACTATTTGTCTTTCGGCATTGAATTTGAGTTGAAAACGAAGTTAAACGATGATGAACGATATGTCAAAACTGACCCTTATACACTCTTTTGATCATAACTTGAGTTCTACTGATCAAATTGAAGTGATTCAAGCTAAGTTGAAAACTAGACTTGAAGAGCTTTCCAATGATAGGTTGAACGTCCCTATACGCTTCCAAGATGTCGAGATACAAACTCTCCAAAATTGATCATGCAAAGCTACCAACCCATGCATCGTCTAGGGCGATGGGTGCGCTGTGCGCTTAAGTGTGAGCTGCTGGTTGGGGCGATGGAAAACCAGCGCCCGCTGGTCAAACTCCCGCTGTGCAGCTCGTCTGACCATTGACCACACAATGCTCGATGGGTGGATATGTGCACATTTGATGAAGAGTCCTTTGTGAACTACAACTCTTTAATTTGACCAATCATTAAACGTCTTTTTACTACTTAGTTCCTTCGTTTCTTTTTAGTTGACACGTTTCTTTAGTGAAATTAAACCGTTAATATCTCTAATTATCGATAAGCAAAAATTTTAGAAAATTGATATTTTGAAAATATATACCGTGACAAATCTAACAAGATCCTACATGCCTATATTTTTCATTATGTATAAAGTACAAAATACAGTCAAAGAAAATTATATGAGTACTGCTAAATTCAAAACGTGTCAACTAATAAAAAAAAAAGGAGGTAATACTAATTTTTATTTTTATTTTATTTTTTTTCAACAGCTTTTAAATTTGTTCCTAGTAGGAGTACTACTGTACTAGTTATTGTTTTCAATTAGAATAAGGAGTATGTTTCTATTGCACATTGCATGTATTTCTTAGTTTTTACAAAGTAAATATAATATGATCCTCACATAATATGGAGTATTCTTTACACAAAAAATTACTGATACAAGATAAAAGAACAGAGATGGAGTACAATATTTTGGACAGAATGCTTAGATTAGGTTAGGGAAAACAAGGTCATATAGTCAGTGAGTCAGTGACAAACAAACTCAACTTTATATAGTCAGGGAATATTTAATAGTTCAGCCTTTAACATGATACACGAGCTGAATTGGTGCCATACAAATTTCATCTCTTATTGGTGTCGTTATGTCAATTGTCTTATTTATTCTTCCTCTTATTTTCCTTTTATGTCAACTACAATTGTCATATTTTTTTTTAATTTTATATTTAATTCTAAAGAAAAGCCAACCTGGCAACGTGACTCCAATAAGAAGAAGCATTATTGTTACCTTGACTTTTTAAAGGAATAAAAAGAAGCAGCATATATGCACATTGATCTTGTGAACTCAGATGATTTCAAGAGTTGTGGGGTGTGGGTTGGGGGGTTGTGTTTAGCATACATTTGTATTATCATAGAGTAGGTTCTAATCACGTTTACAAGAAACTTGATACACATCATACTAGAAAATGTTCATCATATATACAATCGGTTAAATTAGGTACATCTAATTTAAGGTTGTTTTAATGCTTATTTGCACGCAAGATAATAAGGTATAATAACTTTATAAGTATACAAACGATGAAATGATTGTTTACATAAAATTATTGTCATTTGTTTAAGTATATTAAGGTCGTAATTCGTGAGGAATCACATGACCCACCTTTTATTAAAAAAAAGGGTTTTATTTATTTATTTATTTTATTTTTGTTTTTAAATAGTCCACTGATGTTTCACATGTGATGTTGCATCATCATTTGCATTTTGACTTATCTTTAAGATCACTTATTTACTGCCTTATTGGCTTTGTTTGGTAACTAGCTTATTTGAGTAAAATTAGCTTATTTGATCAATATTAGCTTATTGATTATTAAATAAGCTAATTTAAGGTGTTTGGTGGGAAGTTTATTTAAAAAGCTTCTTTCATTAAATGAGCTCTTTTTCAAAAAGCTCCTTTTAGGAGTCTTTTCAATTAGTTTATTTATTTCTTATAGTGAAGTGATATTTATACTCTCATTTAATATAAAATCCTATATGAATTACCTACCCCACATTTAGCTTATTGGTCATTTCACATAATCAATTAGCTTTAAACAATCTGCTATATACCAAACACTTTTATACAATCAGCTAATAAAATAAGTTAGTCAAATCAGTTAATACAATCAGCTACTTAAAATCAGCTGACACAATCAGCTTCACCTTTCAGCTTTTCCCCAAACACGACCATTGTCTTTTTGGAAAAACAACTCGTTGTTTCTTTACCCTCTTCTAGGTTTATTTTGATTTGTTTGGCCGTGGAAACTAAATGAACCACTTTTGTAAATCTAACAAGACCCCACTTGATATAATTTTTTCCATATAGATTATCGTATATTTAAGGCCAAAATTTGGTCAAATTTGACATTCAAATCAGTAGACCAGATCAGATCAGATCAGATAAACTAAAATAAGGTGAACTAAACAATCCATTACTTCGTGATTTAGTATGTCATTTGATAAAATTCTCAATCTAATGATTGATGATTATCATTAATCATGCTTAGACTAAATTGGATTGTTTGATCCATAATACAAATAATTGGAATCATCCATAGTTTTACAAAAGTGGATTGTTTTATTATCTATTGGTTGTATGTGAATCAAATTTTGCATTTCAAATTCAAGCTTGTATACAAATATACAATGTTTATGTTTTGATATAATTATGATGACAAAGAATAGGGTTATATTTGGGATTTCTCTTCTATACAAGTATTGTGTACATCTCTTGACCTAATTTGTTTTAATCAAGTACTTATTTCAAATAAAGCAAAAGCAAAGAAAAGGAAAGTTGAACCAATGAGCAAGAATTAAATGTTTAGAATGCGTTGCATCTTGCATGGACACATAAAAGTGCTATGTACCACTTTACATTGCATGAGCATACAGAGAATAATGGTGTTTATGTTGTGGTCATCCACATTACCTTTTGTTTATTCATTGTCCCTATATCTTGGTTTATATGTAAACATACTTTGTTAAAGATGTCCCTCATACATTGCATGATGTTGATGTCTTAAACTTACTTGCCACAATTTATTAGTGCCCAAATTTTAAGTTGTTATGTCCCTATCAAAGTTGAGGGGTGCACCATCTAACTAATCATGCAATTAAATAGTAATATGGATGGCTATATATTGATGATGTTTCTTTCTTTGAGTTTCTTTGAAGTTACTCTAGTTCTTTATAAAGTTTTATTGTGTTCCCACTTTTCAATTTCTTTGTAGGAGTTGAGGGTGGTTCATCATTTTCAAAAGATCATCTATCAATTACATACTCCGATCCCCTTTCCATTGGTATTAACTAGTTGTCTTATTGATAGATCTTCACGTAGTGAAATAAATTATTTACATATATCCACCACTCCCTCCGTCCCTTTATTAGATGTCTATTTCTAATATTTACTATTCACATAATAAAAAGAAATAGATATCTAATTAAGAGATGGAGGGAGTAATAATCTGTTGATTTTTCCCATAAATAATTTTATTTTTTGGCTTACATCATGTCCATTATATTTATTGGCCTACATATATAAACCAATATCTTAATCTAACGTATGCAATGAATGATAAGCCCCCTTAAGTAGGCAAATAGGTTGTGATGCCTCTTTTTTTTTTTTTTTAGATATTGGATCAATTAGAATCTGTTGACTTGGTCCTCCCATAATTTCATAATTATGAGACATAATCCTACTATATGACCAAGTAATACGTGGTGATTGTGATGTTGAGTTAGCTAGTGAATAAACTGTTTCAATTAGGAATTTAACTGTATGTGTTAATTTGATAATTTCTAACTAAGTAACTTGACTAATTTGTACACCTCCCTCTATATAATTTTCGCATGTGAAACACATGTTTTGTATTGTGTTTAGTTACTATAATAATAATAATAATTGATGTAGCCTAAAAAAAGCTACAAGTAAATAAAATTGATTGAAAAGTCAGCTTTGTATGACCTACATGTTAAATTCATTCATGAATATAGCCTATCCAACTTATATAGGGGCGGGACTTTTCAAATCGAACCGTGAAATCATCCGTTACCGAACCGAATCATCACGGACCGAACCGTTTATAACCCGCTAATTTTAAACCGAAAACCGAACTGAACCGTATAATGTCAAACCAAAACCGAACCGAACCAATTAATGTTAACCCGTTACGAACCGTAAACCAATAACAAACCAAACCATTTATAAACCGAAACTGTTTGAACCGATTAATGTTAACCCGCTAACTGTTTAAACCGAACCGTTTATAAACCGAAACCGTTTATAAACCGAAACCGTTTAAACCGTAGGAAAAAACCGTTTAAATCGAACCATTTACAACCCGCTAACCGTTTAAACCGAATTGTTATAACCCATTAAACCGTTTAAACCGAACTATTTTTAAACCGCAACCCGTTTAAACCGATCCGATTACAAACTATTTAAACCGAACCATTTACAACATGTTCCATTCAAATTGAACTATTTACAGCCTTTAACAATTTGTTAGAATTCCACGAAATATATTTGATGTTTAATGTAATTTAACAGTACAATTTTTTTTACATATAATTATTGATTTAAATTTGTAATTTTTTTTGCTATTATAAAATTAAAATTATATTCTTGTATAACTAAATTAGGAGTTATAAATTAAATAAAAAAATGAAAAAATTTGGCCACCCACCCAATCCAACCACCCTCCACCCACCCACCACCGTAACCCACCCTAACACCACCCCCGCCGTCACCCCAGACCCACCCTAACACTACCCCCCACCCACCACCGTTATCGTAACCCACCCCCACCCCACCACCGTTACCGTAACCCACCCCCACCCCACCAACGTCAACCCAGACCCACCCTAACACCACCCCCGCACCCACCATAATTACCGTAACCCACCCCACCCCACCCCACCACCCACCGTAAATAAAAAAACCCAGACCCAAACCTTACCCCACCCCATCCACCACCGTCACCGTAAATAATAAAAACCCAGACCCATACCCCACCCCACCTACCACCATCACCGTAACGTACCCCACCCCATCACCGTAACGTACCCCACCCCACCCCCTTAACAAACCCCACCCACCACCGTCACTGTAAAAAAAAAAAAAAAAAAAAAAACCAGACCCAACCCCAACCACACCCCACCCCACCCCATACAAAAAAATCGAAAAAAAAACCCAACCCCACCGTAACCCCACCCCACCCACCCCCACGAAACCCAACATCCTTGAAACCCCCCAACTCACTCTAATTGCTCACCCACCATAAAACTCCCTCCCTCCCTCGAAAAATCCTCCCTCCCCACCCACCCGAACCCAGTCTAACCGCCGCCGCACCCACCCTAACTCGGCCCCCTCCGTTGCCCACAACTTGAAAAAAAATTAAAAAGAAAAACAGAAAATAAAAAAAGGAAGAACGAAAACACCTTATATATTAATCCTGAATTTGGCCTCGAATTTGGTTTTAAAAGGCCAAATTCGATCATGAAACAACTAGATCTAGAGTTTCGTGGTCGAATTTGACCATAAAAACCGTCGTGCGTGGTGCCGGTGGACGGAGACGGAGAAACGAGATGGAAGAAAGGAGTACATAGACGGAAGAAGGGAGGAGAAGGAAGAAGAAGAAAGGAAGAAGGAAGAGGAGATGAGAGAGAAAACGAGAGAGCAGTGAGCATATTAGCAGCCATGGCTTCAAAAAATTGACATTATTACAGAATAGGATTAAGAAAACGAGAGAGAAATAAAAAAGAGTACTAAAGAGACGATGGTAAGAGTGATCTGATTGGTGGAAAAAAAAAACACACGGATCGTGAATTGGAATGTGTGCGATGATAGGCCGTTAGATGACATGCAAATCAATGGCTGATATTTAATATAAGACGGTGACACGGATCATGGGATAATGGATTTGGATAGTATGTTTTTTTTTTATTTATAGCTACGTACTAATAAAAACACTACTGTACTCTTAACTTTATGTAACTTATAAATTGTAAGAAACACAAATGTTTGGAAATTGGAATTGATTCAATATGACATATTTAATGTATATTAGTTATATGTATATCAGTATATGTAATAAATAATAATGTATGGTACGATTGGTATCATACTATCATTGGTATGTATAGATAATCGATAAATGTATCTGATTATTAAAACTTAAAACAGTTGATGATCGATCTAATTGAATACTTCTACTTCCCCACCCGTTTTCTTTAACTTGCAAGTTGCAACATATATATGTTGCAGCCTTGTAGGCACGTAATCTTAAAAGGTGATTAGAGAGGGTAAGACAACAAAGTAATTCAGCAATATAACTTTAACACCAAAATTATGGAATAGTTACAAACAATTGTCAATTATTACTTTATTAGATTAATGGGAAATTGAATAATCGTGATTTTAATTAAACATCCAAATATAGTTCCGTAACATTAAATTATTAGTTTATTACAATATCAATTATCGATTTATCGTATTCAAAGTACCAATTCATCAAATCATGGTTATGACGCGATCTTTAAAACAATTAAAACAAGAAGCTGATAGCCTGATAATATTTGATAATGAAACAATAATACATTAATACCTTATAGATTTGTAATAGACTAATATTTAATAAACAACAACAAGACTATAACCAAATTTGAAACATAACACATTAACATGATATAGAATGAATGAGAATTTCTGTAATTCTATATAATCTGATATCTGAATCGATTTATCGTATTCAAAGTAGCAACTCATCAAAACATGGTCATGACACGATATCTAAAACAATCCAACAAGAAGCTGATAACCTAATGATATATATTTAATAATGAAACAATAATACATTAATACATTATAAATTTGTAATAGACTAATATGATAATATCGAATAAACAACAACAAGAGTATAACCAAACTTGAAACATAACATATTAACATGATATAGAATAATTGAATAAATGAAGATTTGTGTAATTGTATATAATCCGATGTCTGAAAATAAAGTGACGAAGTCCCAACTTTATATAAAACGAAAATAGCTAACCGGTCAAAAATCTCTTAAAACCCAATTTCTACTCGATCCATTATTTTTTTTCACCAACCTATGTCGACCCGCTAATGAAATGGAAATACTAGTCCCAACTTGATATAAAACAAAACGCGCTAACTGGTCAAAACCACTTTTTAGAACTCGATTTCAACCCGATCCAATTTAACCGATTACCAAACTAACCCGAACGATTTTAGCACCAAACCGAGTATAAACCGAACCGATATGAATCGAACTAGCATTAACCCGGGTAAACCCGCCCCTGAACCGACCCATTTCAAAATAATCCGTTCATGACCCGAACCGATATGAACCCGGACCGACGTTGACCCGGTAAAACCGCCCCTGAACAGATCCGTTTCAAACCGGTCAGATCATGACCCGAACCATTTATAAACCGAACGGGCATTGACCCGGGTAAACCCGCCCCTGAACCGACCTGTTTCAAACCGACCCGATTATTAACCGAACCGTTTAAAAACCGAACCGGCATTGACCCGAGTAAATCCGCCCCTGAAGCGACCCGTTTCTAACCGATCTGATTATGACCTGAACTGTTTATAAACCGAACCGTTTATGACCCGAACCCGAATTTAAATCGTACAAAAATAAACCGAAATCGAACCGACCTGTGACTAATCAAAACCGAACTAAACCCACCCGCCGTCTAAATGAAACCGTTTTAACCCGAACCGTTTCAAACCGAAACCGTTTCAAACTGAGGTCAAACCGAACTGCCAGACCGAAGTCCCACCCCTAAACTTATACATTAACAATACCAGTAGCAAATAGTACATAGTAAGTTGTAAGTAATTATAATAATAACAATTCTTGAAAGTTTGAGTCATTCAATATTATTCACACGGTTATAATAAAATAATTTGTTTTGACAAATTATAACAAAACTTAAACCATATTTTTTAGAAAAGGAAAAGATCAAGATTAGCAAGTGAAGTCTAATTATAGGTTTAGTATTCAAATTTTTATTAAATTCATCATGTATAATCAAATACGGAGTATATTAATGGTAAAAAATGTGCAATGTACGGAAACCATATATATAAACGATAAGTGAGTTACTCTTTTTTTAAAAAAAATAGAGAAAATATTATAAATCCTTTATTAGACGAACCTTATAATATTAAATGGTTACCAAATTACGGGAGATTAATGGATGATTACCTATGATTATTTCTTATGGGCCAAACATATTAAATTCAGTTTGTTTGTGTGGAAATGACTATTTGGTTATTTGCAATGTTTGTTAAGCTACTTCAACTAACTTCAATAAAAAAGAGTTTATATATTTAAGGAAAATAAAAGTTAATCGATCAGATATCGAATTTTTGTTAATCTGATGACATTTTAGTAAATATATTGAAAAAGCAGAGTCATTTATTCTGTACATTTGGTGAGCTGTTTAATTTACTGTTTGCAACTTGCTTTTTTAATGTTTGATGAGGAAATTACACATGTACCCCTGAACTAGTACATGAAAATACGCATATACCCATCCACTGATACTTGAAAAGACAATTATAACCCCAGATAAACAAATTAACTGGGTAACACTCATATATTTATGGTGCTAAGTTTAGCTAGAATTTCTTTCGTACACATTAATATATATAAGGTGCTGACTTAAGCCATTACATCTATACTTAATATTATGACTTGTGTTCGTTAGATATCAAAAACTAAGTAAAGATAGTATGTATGTAACTTAAATTTTATTTATGTATGTTATAATTTTTACGTAGACCATTCAACATGTATTAATGTATGTTATAATTCATATGAATATTATATCTCTGAAATTATTTAAACTTAATTATGTTGGTTAAAGTTTTATTTTGTCTGAATTTGTTTTATTTGTACGTGATTATGTCTAAATATACTTATGTGATTATGTCTAAATTAAGTTAAAATACGATAAAAAAAAAATCCCGACTCCAAGCACATCTACTTTTCCATCAAGAGTAACAATAGACAATTAAATTACATCTTATTATACTACCTTCGTTAATTATTATTTATAAGTTCGGCGTATTATTTGGGAGATATAAAATATTCTAAAATATGCATGTAGAAACATGTTATACATAAACATACCTTGTCAAACAGACGAGATTCTGCAGTACAAATACTTCGTATACTGCAGTCAATAAAAAGTGCAGTAGAATAAAAGCTAACATATGATTATGATTGCATCGCACGAACGCGTTACCGGGCAAATCTCCTTTGGCAGTGAGCTCACTAGATCGACTAGCGTCTCTGCAGTGTACGAGCTAGCGACTAATGGATGCCTGCCAAAGGTGATCTTGCCCAGTAATGCATACATACACTTTTCTTATGACTTCGATACTTACAGTTGGAGCTTACACTATATTTATATGTGATGCACCTCATTTGAAGAAAACCGCATATTCTTAGCACAACATAATTTTAGCCTTAGGATCAATGGTACCTACCTTTAAGGTTTTACGACTCTTCTTGAAGTCAAAAATGAATTAAAAAGTAAACTCGCGAGGTATATCTGTTTGCGAGGAAGATATTCTAAGCACATCCTGTATTTTTGAAGCAAATTGTGGTCCTCTGCATTCATTCAGATTTACTGCAGTCTGCAGGCTATTAGAGGTACAAAGGTGCTTTAGATATGTTATGTTGTTCATCTGTAATATCCTGAAGAATAAACTAAATACCGAATTTTACTTGATTAGTGCTCAAATTTGAATTAATGTGAGAGTAATATAGAGTTTTGATTTAAAACAATGTCAAATGGTATAACGATGTACTCTATAACCACTTCTATATTCTGCGCTGCAGTTTCAGAATATTGGGAACTAATTGATCAGTAAAAGAATATGAAGTTGGATTAATCAAAAGAACATGATAATCTTTTAGGAAAAGTGTAAAGTGCAGAGTTGGCCTTTACTTTATCTTTTTCTAAAGATTACGGCAGATGATCTAAACCATGAAAATTTGAAACCGGATCAACACGAGAACTTTGCAGCATATGCTAAGACTTAAGCAGAATATCCATCCATTGAATTGTTAAACTAAGTAGATAGGCCTTTGTTATAATGGATTTATCTTGATTGGGCTGACTATTTTACTATCTGACATTTGATGAGACTGCAATATTATTAGTACAAAGAAGCCATTACATGAGCGTCTTGTTTTGTACCCTTGTGCACATGAGAACTCTTCTTTAGTGTTTAGAAATTGTTTAGCTGTTGCAATATTCTCCTTACAGCAGATTTGTTTTCGTTTTTTTTTTAATGGTTTGAATTTCTACTAATAATATTGTAGTCTTCCAAGTGTTATGTGCTTTTTAGGGCCTGTTCACATTTACTAAACTGAATTAATTGGAGTTGAACTGAACTGAACTGAGCTAAAATAAATATTTTATGAGAGAAGGAAATTAGAAACTAAACTGAATTGATTGAAGCTGAACTGAACTGAAATTAAACTGAAGTGAACAAACCCTTAGTCATTCTTCTTAATCCATATATTGTATGCAATTAACAATATAATTAGAGGCAGATCTTGGGATAAGGATGGATTATATTCTAAATCATTGAGTGATGAAGACTCCATAACCCTTACCTTCCTAGTCAAGGGTGATCAACCAAGTATATATAGTGTGTAGTGACATAATTGAATGGTTTAATTATCATTAATGAAAGTATTCTTGTTAATAAGAAAATATATTTGGCCTATAAATTCGACGAATAGCTTACAAACTGTTTTGCTCCAATACACACATATAGGTAGTTATAAACAGCAAAGGCAATTTCTACTAGGACATTATTTTGAATTGAATGAAACAGCAAAAGGGAGGGAGTTTTATTCCTTACTTTTCATTTTGTCCTGCTTTAAGGCTTTCTAGATACGATCTACTGAAGCATTAATGTTATTGTTACTTTTTATCTTTGACAATATCGCTCAAATACATAAAGAGGGAAGATCCAACAGCATGTTATATATTCCAACATGCGAAAAGTACTAACAACAATCTTTTATCACATACATAATGGCAGTTCAGATCTTAAGCTGTCAAAATGCTTGAAATCTCAAATCTTAAGC
Organism: Chenopodium quinoa; assembly: GCF_001683475.1. Taxonomy (NCBI): domain Eukaryota; kingdom Viridiplantae; phylum Streptophyta; class Magnoliopsida; order Caryophyllales; family Amaranthaceae; genus Chenopodium; species Chenopodium quinoa. The sequence goes on from NW_018742329.1 coordinate 7,579,345, forward strand.
TGTCAAAACGAGTTAAATCTCATCGCTGTGCTATGTTGCATCATAAAACATTAATACTGTAGTATTCCAAAAGAATATTAGCCAAATTCTAAGTCATTTAGTAAAATAAAATTCAAAATGTGTAATAGAACTGTGTTGTTCCTTGAATAATAAAAATCTAACTTTTGTGGGAAGAATAATGTTCTCTATTACTATGGCTTCTCCATCAAGTGCATTTGCTATGGGAACGAGTAATATTGCCCCTCTATGCCATACATGATAGGGTACACCAAGCTGTACTGTCCTCCTAGCATATGCCTTCTATAGTTGAGGTTTTTATTGGCGAATCTTGATTGATCAAGGCATATGGCATTGATTTATTTATGATTAGTTAAAAATGTACTTCTTCATAAGAAGAAAACAATCATAATTATTCACCGTATCATGAACCTCTTATACAAATAGACATTTGGTCTTCCAATGGACTAATCAGCCAGTGCAATTTTGTTAGTCTATTTACTTCATGAATTAGTAAATTTGATTTAGAAATGTAACGTATACAGCACTAGTGATTCGTCGCACCTTAAGAGATCATGTATGTATTTTAGTCTTGTAACATAGTTGATCAGATCAGTGACTTTAGTTAGCTAGTATTAATTCTATCATGGACGTTTAAGGCCCCCTTGCACATTGCTCCACTGCATTTGATTTCAGGCTTACAAATTAATAACATGTATAATAATAATAATCTAGTGGTGTTGAAGGCTTAAAATAGAACAAATTTTCATTATTAGAAAAAATTTGCTGTCCAATCATGCAATGGAATTGTCATAGAAAACAAGAAGTCTGAGAATAAGAAGTCTTAGAATATGTTGAATGTGATAGTACAGTCATATTGTGTATCAGGAAACGCGAAAGCTTGATGGCTGCATTTTGTCACATCAGTTAAGAGCGCGTGGTGTAGGAATGTACAAAAATATGATAAAATGAACGGAGAGAAATCTTCCAAGTATCATAGCTAGTTCACTTAGTTGGCCAACTGCATTAATCAAGAAAAATGTGGCATTCAGTTAACTAGTGCACAAACTTTAGTACCATGTTATTCAAATTCAAAAGACTAAAAGAGAGAGCATAGCATAAGCGATTTATAATTTTTAAGCCCCAAGGTGGAGAGAACGAGGATTTAGTAGGAATAGTCTCCGATGATCCTACGTTAGTTTTGTAATATTAATTACACAATGATAATAAGGACTTAGCAGCACAATGCTTGACATCAGTCTTCCTGTAGCAGGTAAAACATATCACATTTGAAACATTAAACTTGTGCCTTGGAAAACCTGTTACTTGGGACAATTTAATGTTACTCCAATTAGTTGGGACATAAGCAAGTTCATACTTGAATCTGTCACATAATAGGAAATCTACGGCCTAAAGCACACAGCATCTTCTAGTTCAGGGGTGTAATCAACCAAAATCTAGTGCATGGAATAGTTCAGGGGGTGTAATCAACCATAACTTAGCAGCATGAGTAAGAACATGACAGAAATAAAGTAATAGCAATAGAAAGACATTTTACAGGAAGCTAGAATGAAACCACATTAAACAAAATAAAGATGCAACCATGCAACTTCCCTCCATTCAATGTTACCTTACACCTGAGGAGAATCATATATAGCATGGTTATCAAGCTACACTGTTACACTAGACTTGGCCTTCTAAGTAAAAGAGCATCATATACTTTCGGTACCATGCATTGCTGAATTGCCGGGCAAATCTCCTTTGGCAGTAAACATACTCCTCGGCTTATGATGAGTAAATTGCATACAGAGGAAATTGTTGCCTGCCAATGGAGTAATTGCCCTGTAATACAGCCAATGCAGCTGTTGTTGTTACGTTACAGATACTGACATCTTTACATTAGTATTTATAGCTGATGTTTGGGGCTAGCATTTCCTGTAAAAGATAGAACATTCTAAGCATATCCAAAATAGTTTTACAGCATTATTGTATTAAAATAGATTTCATTCCACCAAAAAGCTTTACATTGTTTCCTTAGACTTTTTTTTTATCAACATTTAGTCTTATTTTGATGCTGCATGTTTTCTTAATAATTAAACCAGAAACTGTTTGGTAGATATGTAAAATTGAAACAAACTACACAAAAATATACATGCAGTTAGTCATTATACAATAACAGAAACATACAAGCATTAACAAAGAATCAAAACTTTAAGGTCTTTTTGCAATTAGCAATGAAACCAACTACTATTAACTTTTTATGAGTAACAAGATATCATACGGCGACTTATGAGAACCTTCAAAAAGTACTTTCATTTGCCTCTATTAGTCTACAAGAAGCAGATATTAAAGGTATTGTGAAACTTTTGTAACGAACTTTTGTGGTAGTTTTTCTTTCCATTAAAACAAATGAGAATCAGCTTTAAAAAACAACCTGCTTCTCATTGTACTCAGTTTAATATTCAGATCATCCTCTTATATTATTGGTTAAGAATACTGCATAAGCATTTCTAGACTCAGTTCAGGGTGATCAACAAACTATTTTGGCATGAATCCATATTTGCATGACTAAACAGTGCGCACGCATCACACAGGTTGCTATGTAAGAGCACCATGCTACACATTAATGCAGTTGGTTTGTGACATTAACACGGAGATACAAACCAAATTAAACCAAATGTTTGCATAACTGATGACTAAAGGCTATGAAGCCGCGTATTATCAAAATATTTAGCATATTTATGGCATATCCTTGAGAGTTCATACGGTCCATAGCATTCTCCTGATAACATAGATTTCTTACAATATCCGAAGATAACTGGAAGCAAATAAAGAGAAAATTTTATTCCAAACTACATCCATTTTTGTGACCTTTTGCTTTTGCCCTGCCCTTTTGAGGTTTGCAAGAAGTGGAGTTCTTTACAATTCACTTACGATTTTTTGAAAATTTTATTTATATATATTCATAAAAGGGAAGATCCAACAGCATAACATATACTATATTCTATGCTACACCTCTTTTCCAAATTCAAAACACAAAGTGGTTGCTTAGACTTTATAGTACTAGTAACCAAATCGCGTTAAATCTCATTGGTTTAATCCTTTTCCATTTCAAGCATATTTTCTGTATTATGCCAATACCTTTTGATACAGTATACCAAATTCTAGGAATCAAATTTTAGTCCAAATGTCTAATGTTGCAAAAGTTCATAAAAGGCTAGAATAAAAAGGGTTTTGTACTTTGGAAATATATACTAGTCATGACTTCATATTTATATATGGCTTGTCACTTAAGCCTTCACCAAGTGCAATTCCAAGAAGATGAGCAGTATAGCATTGTTCCGCAAAGCCGCATATGACAGGGTACACCAACCTGTACTGTCCTCAGTCCTAGCATATGCCTTATGTTCCTTTTGGCATATCCAATTTGAGGAAGGAACATAGCTCATGCAATCCCTGAATATTGCATGGAATAAAGAGATATAGGAAGAATATCAGCATTTCCAAAAGAAATAACAGAAAGAAATCCAGCTTCCTGTTATTCTATCTTACAGATATATGATACAGGCATCTGATCTGATCTTCTAGCAGAAAAAATGTACCAGTCCAATTTAGTACATGATCTCATTTGCTTGATTTGACAAGTGTCACCCATGGACTGCGGCTTCCCTATATTTATGTGTACTAAAAGCCTAAGCTAATGGTTCAGGACCTTGTTACAGTGGTTCCGATACCATGTCAAAGGATCAATTTAACCAAGACTCTAAGTTGATGGTTGGAGTACGAAGATTAGTTTTACATTCTATCAATGTAATATTGCACAAATATTAAGATGTTTGATCCAACTTTTGATGAATCTAATTTTAATATCTGCTTCTCTTAGTATCATACAATACTCTGATGATACTAGACTAATGTTTCATGAAAACAAAGCTATCAGTTAAGATTCTTAATCTCACTAGAAACTTATTAAAACATTCAAGATTCTAGTATTTTTTTTTTATTAAATTGAACTGCTTCTCATTGTCATCAGTCTTCACCAGGCGTTCCAACAGCTGTGACATAAATGTAAAAGCCGCGACAAATGTTTCATAGACATTTAGCTGATAACTGAGCCGTGCATTCTTCATGCATATACAGAATATTCTCGGCATATCCTCAGGAATCCTGTGGTCCATTACATCCATCCGATAACAAAAATGTCAGAGAATGATGCGTCGACTCAGTGTAGATAATGATCTAGGCAGTATCCAATAACAAAAAATGTCAGAGAATGATACGTTGACCAGTGAGGCAGAGAGTGAGTGATAGCTCTGATGGTCAGAGCTTCCCTCCTCGTTTCTAGGAGATCCTGGGATTGATTTTCATCATGCCTTTGTGGCTCTCTAAAACACCGGTGATGTTGCATTTACAGGAATAAAATCTGGTTTAGGATCACTTAAAGCACCAATAATTTGGTCAATTTGTTTCCTTAATAATGTCATTTACAGGACTAATTTTAATATCTGCTTCTCTTAGTATCATACAATACTCTGATGATACTAGACTAATGTTTCATGAAAACAAAGCTATCAGTTAAGATTCTTAATCTCACTAGAAACTTATTAAAACATTCAAGATTCTAGTATTTTTTTTTATTAAATTGAACTGCTTCTCATTGTCATCAGTCTTCACCAGGCGTTCCAACAGCTGTGACATAAATGTAAAAGCCGCGACAAATGTTTCATAGACATTTAGCTGATAACTGAGCCGTGCATTCTTCATGCATATACAGAATATTCTCGGCATATCCTCAGGAATCCTGTGGTCCATTACATCCATCCGATAACAAAAATGTCAGAGAATGATGCGTCGACTCAGTGTAGATAATGATCTAGGCAGTATCCAATAACAAAAAATGTCAGAGAATGATACGTTGACCAGTGAGGCAGAGAGTGAGTGATAGCTCTGATGGTCAGAGCTTCCCTCCTCGTTTCTAGGAGATCCTGGGATTGATTTTCATCATGCCTTTGTGGCTCTCTAAAACACCGGTGATGTTGCATTTACAGGAATAAAATCTGGTTTAGGATCACTTAAAGCACCAATAATTTGGTCAATTTGTTTCCTTAATAATGTCATTTACAGGACTAACCAACTTAAACTTTATGCATGCTTAGCTAATTAGCTTCAGTTCCACATTCGAAGTTACATAAAATCTCATTGCAACGAACTTTTAGAATGATATGCTTGGATGGCCGTACACTTTTTGTAGAGGATATCAGATCCTATGATTGATCTAGCTGAATTCTGTTGGTACAAAATTTATAAAGAAAAGTTTCCAACTAAAATATAACTTGTAAAGGTACCACATAGAATTAGACTGGTGAAAATGAAAGTTGATTAAGTGTGCAACTGAATTGCACTACATTGGGACAAATCTAACTAGGTTGTGTTCTTTTCGCCTCAAAACTCCTTATATATGAACTTCTAATATCCAATTGACATGGCATAAAGTTGTTACAGTCGCGGTGTTCATGACAGTACCATGTTTGTCACCATGAATCAAAATATTACAGACCAACAGTGGGGTCAAAAGACAGTAGCTTGTATCCCAGTATGCATTGTAAATTTTAGCCTCCCAAGATATCTACAACTCCATTTTCTAAGACAACTGTTAAGCAACTCCCTGCATCGATTTATAGTGAAGGACTGAATGAAGATTAGAGTCTGATACTGTGACTATTCTGTTGTATAGTCTCCTCGATTACTTGGTTCTAATCTGTTGCTATGACACAGTTGGACTACGCTCTATCTTCAATCCATTGCAGAGCCTTGTGTATTTCAGTTAACTCAGCTTGTACGATGGAGATGTTATATCCTTTCCATGTTAGAGCTTCGATCCAATCACCATTTTTTTCCCTGCAAACTGCTTCACAGCCTGTTTCTTTCTTGCCATTTTTCATCAATCTTACACCATACATTCTAAACAATACAGTGAATACACGCACAATGCATAACTAAATAGGTAAAATCATAATAACAACTATATATTAACTAGTTATTCTTCACTAAGATTAAGCAACTCAAGTAAGAATACTAATGTCAGAAGTATCAGATTATCAGAATATGTTAGCAGCAATGAGGTAGTCACTTACAAATCATGCATATTTCTGACTTCCTTTCGCTTATCTTCTATAGTAAAAGCTGCAAATAAACCTCAAAGAAAATTTGAAACTTACCCTTGCAGAGAATCATTCATCAATGCATGAAAAACAGGATATCCCCTCTAAGAAACCAGTGTACATTAAGGAAGAGAATACCGTTACCAGGACTAGTACCATGCATGTCTGAATTGCCGGGCAAATCTCCTTTGGCAGTGAACTTAACTCCTCCATTTTTGCTTAAGAAATGTATACAGAGGAAATTGTTGCCTGCCAATGGAGTAATTGCCCTGTAATACAGCCATGCAGTTGTTGCTGCAATGATGCAAAATTACTTACATGTTGCACAAGTATTTATAGCTAATGTTCGGGTTCAGCATTTCCTATAAAAACACGGAATATTCTTAGCATATCCAATCTAGTATTGTTTATAGATTTCATTCAAATGTAATAAACTTGCATTATCTCGTGCATAATGTTTGAACAACATGTAGTCTTACACACAATTTGCATGTTATACTTCCTAGACATGCATATTTGTGCTCAAGTTTGTGCTATTTCTTGTCTAATTTCAACATTACTCAAAGCCTTGTCCTATTAGACTTTGGAACTAGTAGTTCATTGATATGATAGTAAAAACATAAACCTCTAACTGCTTTAAGAAATACGCCGTTAGTCAATTAACTATAACAGAAACATACTAGTTTTTCAGATTTAGGACCAGAATATCAAGCTCTTTCTACAATTTAAAGCCAAAATCCAATACTATAAGAAAACACTGATGAACTTAAACTTCTACTGATAAGAAGATATAATCTTCCGAAGGAGATAATTTAATTAGTATATAACTCATAATGTGAACATATTATGGAGGAGTTTCTTGAAATGTTAGAAATTGTGCTGATACATAACAGTCTGATATTGTACTTAATTTTTATAAAGCCTTTGTGTATCTGCCCCTTCAGGAGGGACAAACACCACTTGACTATATTTCGAAATAAACATAGTTTTGGCTTCAGATTTTGGTTCAAGTGTTCAACTACGGCTCATGCTATGTCGCACAGACAAGGAAGTTTATACAGCATATTCTCAAGATATCAGAGGTCATATGACCTATACATTAGTGCTTACCAGTATATATTCAATTACTTTATGCCTTTTCGGATACAAAGTGCTTACAAGATTTGATTCTGTGAGACTATGATATACTAGACGCAGGGTTATGCCTGTTACAAGGATATTCGCATTAAAATTGTAGAGGCAACAAAGTGTATGATGAAATATGAAAGTTAAGGAAGCGGAAATATGTCTTGGATATACTTAATTCCTTTAAGGGGAGGCATTTTATCGCGGTCAAGATATATGTGCTGCTAAATATTCTTGCTATGATGCCTTCGTATAACAAATGCAAGTACAATATACAAGAAATTGATGGTTGAAATGAGGTCACAAAAAGGTAATCAGGTAACTATAGATCCAACATATAAGAGATGAGTTTCAAATCAAACTTTATTCGACTTATTTTTCTTTGTTTTCTCTCTTACATAGGAGGTGCAAAGGCATGCAAGTCACTTGTACAATAATTATATACATCACTAGCTTAATTATCTTTAGTCCAGTCGAAAATGAGCTTTCAAACATGTTAACTAGTCTTATGAACTACATTATGAAAAATAAGTAAATAGATATTGATTGTGATGCAGAATTTCTATCACAATCTGAGGCAGTTTCGACATTGTTTTCTTTGTTGATGCACACTATCAGTACAATCTAGACAAGAGATATGCAGATACGTACGCGCCAAAGATTCATTCAGAGTATTGGGGAAAAAGGAGAAAACCTAGGGACCAGAACTCCATAAATATGATAGTGAAGACCCATTTGTGCTGTCCTAGCATATGCTCTATTTTCCTATGGAATATCCATGTTTGTGTACAAATAGTTCAGGTATAAATACAGCATTGAATAAGTCCTGAGCAAATTAAGGCAGAGGTTTCAGAAGACAAATTGGTGACGGTGAATGACAGTGCAATTCTCCTTTGGCATACAATCCATGCTCATACATTGCATGCTTCTGTTGTGCCAAAGGAAAATTGCCCTGTAATTCACTACCACGTTTATTTTGAGTAACTTCTCAGTCCAAAACATTTCTACTGAAATTGCTAAGCAGTTTTCTTCTTCTAAATTCTCTTCCTATGTGCAATGCTCTTACTTTTTCCCTGTCAATTGTATGAAAGGAAATGTGCTTTTTCTTTGACCGTCTTATTCGTATGCAGCATTGCACATAGGCATTGTTACAGTATGTTACCCGAACAGAGTTTGTGCAGAATGCTGTTTCCTTCGTGCTCTAATCTAAAAGAGGCAAGCAGAAGAAATTCGTTAGACATAGCAAGACTTTTATGGCCTTGTTGTACAGGATTCCAGAGCAGAATTATACAGAGCTTTGCACTAAAAACACTTTATGTTAAGGCAATTAGCTTAGGTCCCTTAATTTGATAAAGGCTTAAGAATATAGAAGCTAAACCAAATTACTCAAAATTTTCCAGGTGTACAAGATAATGTTGCTCTTGTTTGGTGAATGTCAGGGCAATTAGTTTAGTCCCACTGTTATATGGTCTTATGGTCTATCTGTTTATAATATATAAATAACATTTTGTACTGCTTAGAAATTTACTGCTGTTGGTCTTGTTTAAACCTATCAAAAGTTTGGCAGTTCGAAGAACTTTTGAACAGCTAAACGTAGGTCTGTTTGCTTGAATGATCTAAATCTTAAATTCTTAAGGTTTATGACTTTATGTAGTTAGTCATTGCTCCGAAAAGTTATGATGTGATCAAGTGTATTGATAAACACAATAATGCTCCAATAAATCTCTATCTCATTCTTACAACACTCTTTCTGAAATCTTCACAGATGTTTCCACCGTTACACCATAATACATACTCCCTCTGTCCCTTATATTTGCACCATAGGCCGACTTTTTGTGAGAGCTTTACGAGTCATATGGTGCAAACAAAAAGGGACAGAAAAAGTAAAATATAATAATTTCTCTAAGAAAAAAGTAAGGTCTTAAAAGATTTTTAAAGATTTCAATATGAAACATATTAGCTTACAAGAATGGACAGGTGTAAGTGACTAACTATTGTTTTAGAAGGACATACGATATGATATTTTTTGTGCTTCACGCAAACGTTAAGTAACTCTTCATGCATCAGCGCAATGTTGGAGAAACGCAGTATAAGGCAGGAGAGGAAGAACCTAGCAAAAGGGGGACCATAATGAGTAAAGGCAGAAACTAAAGTTAAGGTATAAGGAATACATCATAGCATAAACCATGAAATGCTCACAGAATATCACAAACTATATTAATGTAAAAGCCACAATTCATTAATCATTGACATAAGTGAAATGATATCCATTAGTGTAGGTATAGAAGATTAACAGGGCAATTTCTTCGCTTTGCAGAATTTTAAATCATACGTAAAACAAGAGTTATTCTGCCATTCTCTACTCGTAACTGCAACCTCAAAACTGAAAGACTTTTCAAGTCATCATTTATCAGTTATTGCCAAGTTCTAATACTGAAATGATCAAAGGTCGTGTTTTGTTAATTAAACCTGCATCATCTGAAACTTAAGTTGGAATGCTTATATAATTTTTTTTAATTCTTTGCTCTTTAGGAATGCTTTTGAAACATACAACTAATGGATTGTTGTGCTAGACAAGAAATTAGTATTCTTATTTCTAACAAATTTGACATGTTTAGAGAATCCAAGCAACATAGACGGTTTTAATGTTCATGTGAACATTGATCCAGATGCAGTAGTTAATGTCAAGGTTCATGCAGCATGCTGTTGTTATTGCGGGAAACTTTCTTCACTAGTTTCTGAAGCAACTCCATTCTGAGATGGAATCCCATTAGCTCTGCAGTTTGGCTATTATAAAATATATATCAAAGACAAACAGTTGGCGGTTTAATTTCAGAGATAATAACAAAAGTTAAATGTAGTGATCAGAGATATAAGCAGACGCTTAGTATGGTACTCATGTTAACCAGCAAGCTCATTTGCAAACAAACTCGCTACTATACATTGTATTCTTGTGTTACTGCAGTTCATATTATGGTCTTTGTTAGATAAGAAAAATCTTTAAAGAAAGCAATGTACTCCAAAGAAACTAAAGATACAATGTAGAATGACTACACTTAAAATCAACTAAATTAAGGCTCAAATACACTACAAAGAGTGGAACATAGGGAAAGAAGGTAGATTTGACCTATCCTACAAAAAATGCTCTGTAAAAGTACTGCAAATGTTGTGAAGTGGTCTTATGGTCAAGTGAATTCGCTTCCAACAGACGAGTTATTGACAAAGAGGAGATTTCTGTCAACAAAATGTCATCAATAATATACCTCTATGACCCAAGTTTAGAAGTTTTTGTACATCAGTACTAGACAGAGCCTTCGGCTTATAGTGATATATGCAGAGAAATACCTTAGCAAGCATGTGGATTATTGAATATGCATACATTATACAAGGAAGTTAAACGAATATGACAACATGTTATGAAGGTATGTAGACCAACGTAAGCATATAATCAAGATTAAGCAATCATACACTACATCTCACTAACTTCTGCACAACCTGTTTCTTTGTTGACATTTTCATCAATTACACTGTACTTCTAAACAATACATGCACAATGCATAACTAAGTAGGTATTATCATCAAGTTCAGGGTTGTACTCATCAAAATAAAAAATATAGTATTTTGTTCTTTACTAAGATCAATCAACTCGAGTAAGCATGTCGTATTGTCAATTCACAGGTATCAAGATATGTTAGAAGCAGTGACAGTTATTTTTTAAGGGATGTTAAATGAATTCACATCAAATAAAATAAGGATACAAACCAAGCATATTTATGACTTCCCTTCGCTTTATCTTCTATAGTACAGCTGCAAACCTTGAAAGAAAGAAACTCGAAACTTACCCTTGCAAAGAATCATTCATCGCTGCATGAATAAACAGGATTTCCCCCTCTATGTAACCAGTTTAAGGCCAAGAGTACCTTTACCAGACTTTCTACCATGCATATCTGAATTGCCGGGCAAATCTCCTTTGGCAGTGAACTAAACTCCTCCATTTTTGCTTAAGAAACTGCATACAGAGGAAATTGTTGCCTGCCAATGGAGTAATTGCCCTGTAATGCAGCCATGCAGTTGCTGTTGCACTGATGCAAATTACTTACATGTTGCACAAGTATTTATAGCTAATGTTAGAGTTCAGTATTTTCTATAGAAACACGGAATATTCTTAGCATATCCACTAGACTACAGCTAATATAGTAACTCGATTCATTAGAAAGTATAAAACTTGCATTATACTGTGTATTATGTTTTTAACATGCAGTCTAACTGTCATGATTTGCAATGGTTCCTAGACATGCATATTTGTGCTTAAGTTTTAGCTTTTTGGGAGAAAAAACTAACTAATTTTTTTTGTCAGACATGTTTTATATTAGACTCATAACCTTGTCCTATTAGGCTTTGGGACTAGTAGTTATATGATAGTAAAACATACACCTCTGCTTAAGGAGCTACATTGACAACATCGTTGGTCAATTAACTATAATGAAAACATGCTAGTTTTAAAGGTCTTACTACAATTAACAGCAAAAACTCAAGTATCCAACATAAGAAAACACTGATGAACTTAGATTTCTACTAATTAGGCGATATAATCTGCCAAAGAAAATTATCTACTGCTTTATATATAACTCAAATGTGACTATATGAACATATTTTTATAAATTTCTTTAGAAATTGTGCTGATTATTATCACAACAATCTGGCATTCTAGCATTGTACTTAATTTTTGTTCTAAAAGCATTTGATCTGCCCCTTCAGGAGGGACAAATACCACTTGACTATCTTTCGAAATAAACACAATTTTGACTACAGATTTTGGTTCAACTACGACCCATGCTATGTTGCACTGATAAGGATGTTCAAACAGCATATCCTTGAGATATCAGAGGACATATTACTACCTACATTAGTTCTTACCAGCATTTATTCAATTACTTTATAACTTTTCGAATACAAATTGCTTACAAGATTTGATTCCGTGAGACTATGTTGTACTAGACGCAGGGTTATGCTGTTATAACTCTTACAAGGATATTCTCAATAAGAAACAAGAAGCATCCAAGTGTTATGAACAGAATATGAAAGTTATAGGCTGAAATATGTCATGGGCGATATACTTCCTTCAAGGGGAGGCATTTTATCTTCTGCTAAATATTCTTGCTACGTTGCCTCCGTGTAACGAATGCAAGTACAACATACAATTGATGGTTGCTATGAGATCCCAAAAAAGTTAGTCAAGTAACTATACACATTCCAGACCCTTTGACAAACATATGAGGTGAGTTTCAAAACAAACTTACAATTTTAGGAAACTATGAATCTCAACTAGCTCAATTATCTGAAGTCCTCTAGAAATTGAGCTCTCAAGCATGTTAAACTGATATTATGAACTGCATTATGAATTTAATTAATAAATAAAGATTTTAATGCACAATATCTATCACAATCTAAGACTGTTTTGACATTGTTTTCTGTACTAATGCACAATATGAGTATAATCTAAACAAGAGATATGCAGATGCACGCTAAAGATTCCCGAGTATTAACTGAGGAAAGAATTAAGGAGAAAGCTTAGGGACCATACTCCATAAATGTGATAGGGAAGACCCACTTGTGCTGTCCTAGCATATGCTCTATTTTCCCATGGAATATCCATGTTTAGGATACAAGTAGTTCAGGTATAAATACAGCATTGAATAAGTCCCGAGCAAATTAGGCAGAGGTTTCAGAAGACAAATTGTGGTTGGTGATGGTGAATGACAGTGCAATTCTCCTTTGGCATACAATCCATGCTTATACATTGCATACTTCTGTTGTGCCAAAGGAGAATTGCCCTGTAATTTACTACCACGGTTATTTTGATTCACTTCTCGGTCTGAAACATTGCTTCTGAAATAGCTAAGTAGTTTTTTCTTCTTAATTCTCTTCTTTTTTTTCCCTGTCAATTGTGAAATGAAATGTGCTTTTTCTTTGGGCGCATTAAACCATTTACATTTTGTCCCGGTCTTGTAATTCTTATGCAGCATAGCACATAGGCATGTTTACAGTAAGCTACTAGTTCAGAGTTTATGCAGGAGGATTGCTATTTCTTCTGTGCTCTAAAAGAATAAAGCAGAAGAATTTCGTAATGCAACTTTTATGGTCTTGTTGTACAGACTTCAACAGCAGAAGTATACAGAACTCTGCACCTAAAACATCCTATGTTAAGGAAGTAAGCTTGGTTCTTCATAATCTGATAAATGCTTAAGACTTCAGAAGGTAAACCAGATTACTCAAAATTTTCCAGGTGCACAAGATTTGTATAGTCCTACAGTCAAATGGTCTACCTGTTCAGAATATATACAATTCGAGTAGATAACATATATACTGTTGTTTCTTGTTTAAACCTGGCAAAAGTTGACAGTTTGAAGAACTTTTTGGACAACAAATTACAATGCTGGTGTCTTTGCTTGAATGATCTGAAGCTTAAGGTCTGTGACTTTGTGTAGTTCATGGTTAATGAGTGCGAAAGATAAAACAACACAGCTTTGAAATGTAATACTCCGGTTAATATGTAATTAGTAACACTATAATGCTCCTACCAGCTTTTGTAAGTATTCTCTTTAAATTAGTCTCAGATAAATATCTCTATCTCATTCTCACAAGATGTTTCCATTATTACACTATCCAATGTAATATACATCTGAGTAATATATATTTTTTTTTCTCTTAAACAGTAAGGTCATAAGTCTAGCATGAATATTAATGGTCTTATGTCAGAGGTAAATTAGCGGACTCTTAGAGGAGCTCATGTAAGCTGACTCTAAGACACACTCTTAGCAGTATTAGCAGACTCTTAGAGGAGCATCTTATCTGCTATTAACATACTTACATACAAGTAATGTTTTTCACTTAAACTGTAAGGTCTAGCATGAAGATTAACGGTCAGCCTGAGGAAATCGGAGACAAAAGATTTTTTTTTTTTTCCAAGACACCAAGATGGCTCACATGAATGGACAGGTTCACAGGTGTAAATAAGACATATCATGCTAGACACGCATACAAAATTCCTTGTGCTACGATGCAATGTTGGAGAAAAGCTATAAAAGGCAGGGGAGGAGCTGAGGAACCTAGCAAATCGGGACCATAGGAGTAAAGAAAGAATCAAATAAACAAAAGGTATGGTAATATGGTATAAGGAATACATCATAGCATAAACCATGAAATGTTCACAGAATTATCACAAATTATATCGGTATAAAGGTTACTATTTCATGTTTTCAAAAAAAAAAAAAAAAAAAAAAAGGTTACTATTTCATCAATCATTGACACAACCACAAGTGCCATCAAGATGTTCAACCTATAGATTGAAAAATTTAACAGGTCAATTTCTTTGTTGGCAGAATTTTATATCATACATGATTAGAGTTATGTGATAAAAATTTCTGCCTAACAAGAATTGCGCTCTTATTTTATACTCCATTTAGTCTTAACTGCAGCCTCAAACCCAAAAGACTTCTCAATCAGTCATTGCCAAGTTCTAATGCTGAATGATGAAAGGTCTTTTTTTTTTTTTTTTGGGTGTGTGTGTTTTTTTAAAACATATATGATCTGAATCATAAGTTGGAATGCTTGTCAAACATACAGCTAATAGAGATTGCTGTGCTAGACAAAAAAAAAAAAGGTACTCTTGTTTGTCATGAATTTGACACTTAACAAGAAATCTGAGTAGCAGAATGGTGACAATGTTCAAGTGATTGTCAATCCAGATGTGGTAGTGAAAGCCGAGGATCATGCAGCATGTTCTTGTTATTAAGGGAAACTCTCCAGTAGTTTCTGAAACAAATCCAAAGCAATATGGCTTTTATGATGAATAAATCATTACATCAAAGCCAAAAATCTGGCAGTTTGATTGGTTTCAGAGGTCAATTACGCAAATTGAATGTGATTATCCATATATTATCAGACTCTTCAAGAAGCTCATGTAATGATCAAGCACATAAGTAGTTGACAAATAAAGCAGAAAGGTGCTGGCAAATTATTTACAAGATTTCTAAGCTTGGTACTGAAGTTCAGATATATAACTGCATGCAATTCATATTACAGTCTGATAAGTTCGTTAAAGAATGTATAACAGTAAAACTATAGAGGGGAAAATATACTCCAAAAATGCCAACACTTAACAGTAATGAAAGAAAGCTTCCAAAACCCTTAAAAAGAGTGGGCACTTGGGTAAACTGACCTATCTTACATAAATATAAACCCTGTAGATGTACTGTGAAGAGTTTTTCAGCCTCAAATCTCAAAGACTAATCAAGCATTCAATCTCAGAAGAATCTTTCATCTCTCTATACTCTCCAAAGCTTGTATAAATAACTAGCACATGCCCCAAAGAAGAAGGTTAACTGAACTCCTTCCAGCAGACACAGGAGATTTCTGTCAAAAAATGGACATCAATAATTAAATCTATGACCATGACCCTAGTATAGAAGTTTTTATATATCTTTACTAGAATAAGACATCAGCTTTTAGTGATCTTTGCAGAGATATACATTAGCAAGCTTAAGAAAAAATGTACATATCTTTTAATAAGTAGTGCAAAAATGAACAATTATCACTCAAATTCCCCAACACCTTCAAGTGATTATGAAGGATATAGACCCACTTAAGCACATAATCAAGATAGATTTATTACCTTCAGATAGAAATATCAAATTCACACGTTAACAAGGTCTTCAATGTAGATAGATAGTCTGATTACAAGAAACAAAGAGATCGTCAACAAACTAGGTTTAAACAAGACAAACCCAACTTACTTCTAGCTCATAAGAAACTGCCTTTCATATCACCACATGTATGCAAAGGAAATCACAAGGCAAGTCACGTTTGGCAAAATTAGAATGTAAGGTATAAGCTTAGCACACTCAACCTTTTCTGTCAAAGGAGAATTGCACTGCAATTCCTTAACCCTGCATCTCCTCGTTCCCTTGCGAGACACTTGACATCCATGGTAGATTGGTAGATCGAGCCACCATCAAATTAAGTGTGATCATTTTTATATGCATTCAATTACACCTTAATTTTGGATATGATTACAGAAAACCATGCCATATGTTAGAAGACAATTCCTACCATGCATCCTTTTATCATGCGCATATGGTAGAATCTATCGTAACAGGTGCTGATTTTCTTTATTATTATTATTATTACTTATCTATATTTACTTTTGTGGCTGATGAAAAATATGAATTTAGTACATCTTTCTCTTGGGTTTTGATAAATATGTTTCAACTTCTTCCATCGTTGTTTCTTTACTACTCTACCCAAAGTAGACTTTTTAAAATTGTAGTGCCTCTTGCAACAAGAAACACGCTCCATTTTGGCTTTCGGATGCTGGCTAAAATAGAATATGGCTACAAAGTTTTAGCAGCTTCTTCAACTTTTTTTTGTTAGATCATATATAATCAAGTGACTATCAAAAATTCCTTTTTCCCAACTAATTGCGTTTTATAAGGGCAGTAATTCTGTGAAACAAATATAACTGTTGACCAAATTGAGTACTTGGTATGTGTATGGCTCAAATTCTTTCAAAGTGGCAACTTTCATAGGGCAATATTTTATGATGAGTTTTTTGTACAAGAGAATCAGTATAAATCAAGTGTTACAGACCACATATATTCAGCATTTGCTAAGGTGCAACGGATGTGCCATGGAATATCCAACTAAAATCCAATGGACATGAAAGGTTATTTCTCAATGTCATGCACATAGTATATTCTGGGTACATTGATTGTTCAACTGCTTTCATTGTTTCACAATCTCTACTTGTTACCCGTATTGACACAAGTAAAAGTAATTAGGCATCACTCTCTCCTCACAATATCTACCTGCTAAGCCAAACATATGCATGTAACTTGACTAAATCTGAAATGTTCACGTTTCAACCCCCTTCTAAGTTATAAGTATAAATGAAGAATAAATTGGAAGATGCACTCACATAGATCATTGGTAGGTGGGTCTCCGTCTCACTACTTATAAGCTGAAGCCAAGGACTTGACATCATTAATCCTGACAGGTAATTGCAAAGGCAATCAATCTCTATGATAATATACTGTTTGAACTCAGTCTTTCAATAATGTCTACCATGTATAACTTTTTCTTAACAAGACAATGGGTACTTCAATAGCTAAAACCTATGATATTGATTAGTATCAAAGTGCAATTTTCTGTAGAAAATATTACTTCATTAGCATCATTTACCAGCATAGTAGCCAGATTAAGATATCCCTTCTGACAACTTAGCTAAGTAACCAGCACCACTGCATGGTCAGCATCTACAATACATTCCCAAAAGAATCCACAAAAAGAAAATTGTAATTATGAATGCACATTTCAACATACTGATAAAGCATAAATATCACCCTCCCTCGCACGTACGGACCAGTGACAATGACATCCTAATTCTGTGAATCGTGACACTATTCACAGCAATAAACCAGCAGTGCTCTTGATCAAGAGACTGGATATAAACACTGCTAGAAGGAAGAAAAAAATTACAAGCATACATACACCAATAAAAAGGGGGGGGGGGAAGGGGAGGAGATTACTGGTAGGTCAATTTCTTTCTGCTTCCGTACTTGCTCGAACTCCCTATCCAGTCAAACAGATGAATAATTGAGAAAGTATTCCATACATGGAATCAATGAAGCAATAACAACTAAACTCTGCATGTTCCATACAGTCTATAAAAGAAACATGAAGTTCTTCCCTATACTTTTCAAAAGAGATCAGGTGAAATTTCTAGCATCAAGAAGTATAAACCAGGAAGTAAATTATTGCACCTGATCCGATATCACTCCATTGGCTGGTGGCTTAATAAAGCCATTTGCTAGTGACCTGACATTTGCTCTAAATCTTGAACTCCTTTGAGAAACTTGAGTTGTGTCAGATTCACCACCATCCTGATCCAGAATACGAAAAATCATAAAGATGATATTTGTGCAGCAAATAGTTACAAAGACAAATGGCTTCCATATAATAATTTATGACAGAATATTCTTTTTGTTTTGTGAGAGAAACTGCCTCTCAATAGCAGTCAAAAATATTTTCTCTGGGCAATGTTTATACAGAAAACTCTCTCTCTCTCTCTCTATCTCTAGATCTCTTTTTTTCTTTCTTCTTTTGCAATGAGTCTTCTTTTTTTTTTTTTTTTTTTTTTTTTTATCATCTCTTCTGCAAATCAATCCGTATTTCCAGATCTGAGCCAGTTTAGTACAGTATAATGTCATCCTTTATGAAACTTGAATTTATGGGTGATTGGTGTTCACTGTTCAGGCATTGTCTGTGTTGTTCCCGCCTCCATTCTTCCCCATGTTCGTTTGTGAGATGTGCACTTTGATTTTATTTGTTCCTGTAAACCCTCATGGTGGTCGATCTCCTTAGTTCACAACAAATTGCTCAGTACATTCCCCTTCCCTTGTCTCTGTTATTTAGCGTCGTCACTTTCTTCTCATGTAATTAACTCTTCACACCACTCTGCTCTTCTATCCAACTCAAGGAGATTTGTCCTAATACTCTTCCCACAGCGACACACATACACTTGCTTAATTGGGGGGGTCTGGGTGAGTTCATACTTCATAGCACATGCATGACAGATCCCTAAGGTACATGGGCCCACTAACACTTTTTCTAGAAGACATCTTTCCTATACCTTAAGTGAAAGAGATACTTGGCTGAAATATTAGTCATCAAACAAAATGCTTCAAATCCTCCATTCGTAGATGTAAAGCGAATGGATTTTAATGAATGCAATTATCCTAATTCCACTTTAAAACAGCACAACCTCTGAGCACTTTCTTAACAGTAATTTTTTAATCAATCAATTTGACTGCTACCCATACAAGCTATATCAATCTTCAAAGGTTTAGAGAAGATATGGTACCACTAGAAGGTTAACAAAATGCTTTGAAACTTGGAAAAAATAATGGTGATATATATTTGAACTTGGTAATCTGGAGAATCTCGAATTCCTTTGATGGTCTTTATACAGTGATTATCAAACTATTGATATTAAAAAACATGTAGAAACAGATATCTTCCTTTTACCATGATAGCCGTTGCAAGAATATGTCCTTAACAGTAGTTTATCCCCCTTCCCAGTACCATAAAGTTTTGGAAATAAAGATTATACATACTACCTCCGTTTCATATTATTTGCAACAATTAGACATTTTCCTCTCTATTTATGTCAAATCGCTGCAAATAATATTAAATGGAGGTAGTAATAATTTTCGTTCTTCAGTCTCCCCTGTTGGATGACTTCTTGGCTCATACCAGCATAAACCAAATTAGCTGACATGACCTTGCCAGCTCATCAGACAATTGATTTAAATTTAATTTGAGGGCATGCATTGGTCATCTAAATTTAAGAAAGCAAAACTAGATATATATGGCAAACAATACAAAATTTCCTTTTTCACTTCAATTTTGGTATGCCCTTAAAAGCACTTCGTATAATGCAATCAAGATTGTCTATCAACATACCTCCATTTCAATGAGGTGTCTTATAATGCTCTCTGAAGAGTTAAGGCTTTCCCGCAAAAATCATCCCACAACCTCATCGACTCGTTTTCTGAGGACAGCATAACATTGCAGCTCATTAACCATGGATGAGTGGCTCATCTAAAATTTTCCACTGCAAAAAATCTTGCTATAGTTAGACTGCTGAAAACAATTAGCCAAATTGATATCTTTGTCTCTTAGCTAAAACAAGAGGTAAGCCATTTAACAGTAAAAGGAGGAAATTAACCTCTGCAGCAAATAAAGCAGATCTTGGTCCCCTTGAATTATGAACCGCAGTTTCAATATCTTCGTCTGGTAATCCATCACATGGATAACATCCTACATTGCCATTTATAAAAATACTGGAGCACATATAACCAAAAAGAATACATCTGACTTGGTAGCAACGGTGATATCATAGGTTATTTTCCCTCTGAAATACCTAGAAGACCCTCAATCAACATTGAATAAGTGTGAGGTTTTGGGTGGCAATTATTGTTCTCCATGACTTTAACTAGTTCAGAACAACTATCGACAAGACCCCTCTTCAGCAAGCCATCAATCAGAACTTTCCATGCTATCTCATCATTATTATACCCACAACGAAGTAGGCTGCAAAATACTGCCTCTGCTTGATTCATATCCTCTTTAGCACACAATCCACAAATAATTGATGTATAAGATTCCAGGTGTGGTAACTCACCCATTGTAACCATGTTATTGATCAGCTGGAAGGCTTCTTCGTACAATCCTAGCATGCAGTTGCATTTTATGATGGAATTATGGATACCTTCATCTGGTTGAATTCCACCATGTTTCATGTAATCAACCAGCCATTGAGCTTCCTTGATTCGTCCTCTTTTGCAAAATCCATCAATGAGAGTTTTATAAGTGCAAATGCTCGGTGCACAGCCATGTTTAGTCATGTTTTTTAAGAGCTCTATAACTGTTTCAAAGTCCACCACCTTCCAAACATAAGCTACATCAGATGAACTGACATACATATGCACAACAGTACCAGTTCCTTTTTCTTCACTAATTAGCCGCTTCTCATTCAAAATATGCTTAATCAAAACAGAATAAGTAAGCTCAGAAGGTTCACAGTCAGCATCCATCATTTGCTTGAGGACATTAAAGGCTTGAGTTAGTGATCTTAGGCAACCATACCCGTCAATAAGGACAGTGTAAGTGACAACATCTAGCAAAACGCCTCCTTCAATCATAATCTTCGTCCAATTTTCTGCCTCCTCTAAGTTTCCCCTGCTACAGTGAGCATGGATAAATGAAGTATATATGCAAGCATCAGGCTTATAACCTGCAGTGTGCATCTGCTCTAGAACTCTATAAGCATCATCAAGAGAGCCATCTTTGAGAATTCCATTAATAATTATGGAATATGTACATATGTCTGGCTTCACATTTGCAACTATCATTTTCTTCAACAACAATAAAGCCTCGTTCAACTTTTTCTCTCTGCACAAGCCATCAATGAGCACATTGTAGACAAAAGAATTTGGCATGCACTTCTCTTGGAGCATCATCTCAAATAAGGCATGGGCATAATCATTTTTTCCTGCCTTGCAATAGCCATCAATTAGTGCAGCAAAAGTTACTTCATTTGCCTTTACACCATTCTCCTTAAGAGAGTCAAAAATGGCACGAGCCTTTTGGACCCTTCCCGCTTTACAAAGGGAATCAATAATAGTGCTGTAAGTCCATTCATCAGGTTGCACCTCGCTTTCCTTCATCAAATCAAGCAATCGAAAAGCAGTTTCTATATGCCCATCTTTACACTGCCCCTTAATCAACAAGTTATATGTAATCAAACTAGGAGTTAGTTTACGTGCAGCCATTTTATCAAGCAATGCCATAGCTACGGGTACTTTATTAACTTTACAAAGCCCGCATATCAATGCATTGTAAGTTCGAACATTAGGATAACAACCATTCGTCTTCATTAGGTTATAAATCTGAAATCCCGCTTCAATCTTCCCTTGCTTGCAATAACCATCAATCAGGGCATTGTATGTAACAACACTACGAACCAGTCTCTTCTCCGACATCTCATCAAACAACTTCCTAGCCTCATCGAGCTTATGTTCTTTACACAAGTAATCAATCAACACGGTGTAAGTATGAGCATTTGGCTCACACCCTTTCTCCCTCATCTCATCAAACAATTTCATCGCCTCAACTCCCCTACTCGCTCCACACAACGCAGATATAAGAATCGTATACGTCCTCACATTGGGCCGACAATTGTCCACCTCCATCTTAGACAACAAATGCAACCCTTTATCAATCCTACCCTCCTCACAAAGACCATGAATAATATAGTTATACGAAACCTCATTCCTCTTACACATTTTTCGCAGCATCTCCCTAAACACCTTAAAAGCACTATCCAAATCCTTATTCCTACAATACCCTAAAATAAACGAAGAATACGTAAACGAATCGGGGCTCAAACCCGCCCCCAAAATCCTACCCAAATACACCCGAGCTTCATCAACATTCCCCAACTTACAAAACCCATTAATCATGATATTAAAAGTATAAATATTCGGCTGAATTCCATCATCATTCAACATAGTATTATAAACACGAATCATATCATCAATCAAATTAAACCTAGATAAAGCCATAAGCAAGAAATTATAACACCTGAGATTCAACCCAAATCGAAATTCCCCCAAATCTTTAGAGTTCAACTTGATCAAAGAGTTTACAACATTCCTCACCTCATCGGAATCTTGTACGCAGTACCTGATCATCGACATCCTGATTCTCTCAGCACTTTGAAACTCCTTAGCTCGAACCAAGATGGGTAAAAGCGAGGCGTGGGAGCGGGCATTGTGGCGGAAGTTAGGGCGATGAGAGAGAAAGTAGAAGAATGTGAGGGCAGTTTGAGGAGAGAGAGAGTGGAGGTCAAAGAGGAGGGAGACATGGGTGGGGGAGATGGAAGGGAGGATGCGTTTGAAGGAGGGGTATTTTTGCCAATTCGGAAGAGAGAGAATGGAGGAGAGGAGGGTGGTGATGTCATCGGAGGTGTCGGAGGTGGTGGCGGTGACGACGGCGGTGGTGGAGGAAATATGGCGGCGGAAAGTGGTGAGGATGGAGGAGGATCTTCTCATCGTAGTGGAGGAGCATCGGAAGTATCCATGCATGAGAACGGTCGGAAAATTTCACCGTCGCTGAGATATGGTCGCCGGAGATTTGGAAGTGGCAGGGTGTTCAGCGGCTTTGGTGATGTATTATGGGAAATACAGGGGAATTGAAGGGATGATTGTGGTAAGGGTTTGGATTTTGGATTTTGGATTTTTGATTTTTGTTTTGTGGGTTGGGCTTTTGCGTATTTGGAGCAATTTGCTCGAAGGGTTGGATAATTAGACCTTTAGGGTTCAATATACTACATAGGGAGCTATACTGAATTCAATGATTTAGGTTTTGTTTTTGTTGAAGAATAGATGTCTCGAGAATCACCACGTGTAAGTGTTCCATATTGATTGAAGATGACAGAGTTAATTACTTTAAAAGGCTAAGGGACTTCTCTTCTTATTGTCATGTGATTTTGGGATGGAACCTCCTTTGGTATTGTGAAGTGTATTCTCTCTCGGTTTGCGGGTACGGCTCAGACCCGATTTAACATGGTATTAGAGTAAAGCTCATGATATGGGACCCTAAATGGCTAAAGTTCATTGGACTCTCTCTTGATTTGCGGGTGCAGTTCAGACCCTCAATTCAGGAAAAATAATTTTTGATAAGGATTGTCCAAGTTTAAATCACAACTAAAATAAGTTTTAATAAATTCATATAAGACCAGATAAATAAAAATCAGGTGAATAGAACACACCCCTACTTTTAATTTCATAAATAAATCAACAAAATTATTGTTAAATGTGAGGCTACATAATATAAAAAAAATGTCACGGTGATTGTGATTGTTTTTTTTTTTTTCTAATTAAGTACACAATGTCACTAGTTTGTTGGATTATTGTTTCAAAGTATCCGGTTCCTAGTATAGGAACAATAATAAATTCAGTAGATTAGTGAAGTAAATCATGGAGTATGTTTACCCACCTAGTATTAGTGATTAAGTGGTTCCTAATGTTTATGGCATTAATATTTAATAGTATATGTGCTAGATAATCTTTATGCTGCAAGTTAGATCTTGGGAAAAGTCGAAAATAGAAGGAAAGAAATGAAGCAAAACAATAAAATTGACACATTTGATTTTAAAATCATGTTTTCCATTGACAAAGTGTTTTCCTAGTGATTTTTTGTGACAATTGTTTCCCTTCAAAATAAACGGAGCCGAATTGATTAGTCTTTTTCCGCCTAATGTCAATTGGCATCCACAAAGTTCTAATTACATAAATTAACTTTCGTTAAACACCATTTGGAAATTTAGCTTCAGAGTCTGCGATACTCTCCAAAATTGCACATACTACTTCTGTTCCTAAATAATTGACATGTTTAATTTTATTTTTTTCACTATTCACATACGTACAAACTTTGACCATCGTTTTAAAATAATGTATAAAAAATAAAAGAAATTTTGACTTTTATCAACTCCAAAAACAACTTATTCGTTTTTACCACCTACATTAAAAAAAAAAGTTTTATTTTACCACCAACAAAATTTCCAAAAATTAGATTCACCACCAACTAACGGATTTCGTCCATGAATCCGTTAGTAGGGCCCACCTTTTGGCGTTTCCTCTTTATCTCCCTCGATCTTCCATGTCAACCAGCCGGCAGCAGTATCGACTCACCTCGGTTGGTCAGAATTTCGAGTGGGGCTAGGGACGGTTGGAATTAGGTAGCGGTTAGGGTTTTAGGAGTGCGAAATTTGGTGGGTCTAGGGTTTTAGGAGTGGTTGAAATTTAGTATGAGGGAGCTTTATGGGTGCTGCGTTGTGTGGTGTGGTGCGGTGGCAGTGGGACGGTACGTTGTGGGTGTTGTGCTTGTGGCTGGTGTGTTTTGGGTGCAGTGGATGTGGTTGGTGCGGTGTGCATGCAATGCGGTGGCTGGCTGGTTGTACGACGAGTTGGTGGTGGGGCTAGCTTGTAGTCGGTCCGATGGTGGGACTGGTAGCTGGGTTTAATTTATTTCATTTTATTTTATTTGTTTTTTAAATTTACCCAATATTATGGTGACACGTGGACATGATAGGCCCCACTAACGAATTTATGGATAGAATTCGTTAGTTGGCAGTGATTGGTGGTAAAAGCCAACTTTTATTTTTTTTATGTGGTGGTAAAATAAAACTTTTTTTTATATATAGGTGGTAAAAGCAAATAAGTTGTTTTTTGAAGGTGGTAAAAATAAAAAATTCCTAAATTTTATCATGAAACATATTGTTAATATAAATAAGTATTACTCCCTCTGTTTTTAAATACTTGTTCCATTTCTCTTGTGCACATATGTTGATGTTAATCTTTGATAAATAATATCTTTAATTATCATTAAGTACAAATTCTAACAATTGAAAATTAATAATCTATTCATTAAGAAGATTCCAACAAGTACCCATAAGACTATATTTTTTCTAATGAATAAATCACAAACATGAATTAAAGTAGAATAAATGAATAATGCAAAATGTAGAAATGGAGCAAGTATTTAAAAACGGAGGGAATACTATATAGTTTCATAACTTTAATTTTTTATATATAGTTTTTTTAATATTTAATCATATACTTCCTCCATTTCTTTATAGTTGCAACAATTTGACTTTACACTATTCATGTGGTTCACTTTGGCTAGATTTGATGATTTATACGTAAGCAATAATACAGTCATTTGGGATCTTGTTAGATTCGTTTCGATTTATATTATTTTAAAAGCAAATGTTTATAATTTTTACACATTGGTAATTAAAGATATTAATGATTGAAATCATGCATCAACAAGTGTGAAAAGAGAAGTGTTGTAACTATAAATAAAAAAATAATAAAAAAAACAGAAAAAGTATGTATCTAAGGCTAAAATAACGCATTGACATGTGTGCCAAGTTTCACTCTGTTAGTTATTTAAGAATGGAGGGACTAATAGTTCATGGAGGTAGTACTACAAATTTAATCTCACAATTATTATATTCAATCAACTATTCAAACTTAAATAAAAAAAATGTAACAATGCACCCACTAGTGGAAAAATTGTCATTTGTAACAGCCTATTTGTAACGGACATGACCAAATCCATTACAAAAAGAGTAATTGTAACGGTCAAAGTATATGTTAAGTAGAGTGGGGCAAATCAAAGGGAGTACCATCCAATAAAATAATGAGTGCATCTCGGCGCATAGCTACTATACATTTACAAAGCATATAGCTAGGAGGGCAGAAATGTAAATTTGGCAAGCTTTTGTAAAAAAACTGACTCTGCCGTGGTAAATTATATGTCATTATGCGTGTATAATGTACCATTAAAGTATAAGTTGTCTTAATACTACTTTTTGTACTATTGTGCATGTAGTGGCCTGGTACTTTTTATCATCCGATCCTATTGGTTGAATATATTTCTCCAGGCAACCACCTGTCACCTATTATGTATGTAGTAGAACATTTTTCTATGTTTTATGTTTATTTGCTAATAAGTAGCATATATGAGCTAATGGTTAACCATAAAATAACATCTATAACATTAAAGAAAGGGTAGCAAAAGTAAAATGTGGCATTTTATATAAAAAAATTAGAGATAACACAAATTTTTACAAAAATCGAGTGTACAGTAAGTATTGTAATTTGTTAAACAATTGCCCTAAAATAATCAAAATTTACCCATAAAATGAAAAAAAAAATCATATATAAAGTTATCCCAATATAAGTTAAAGTTACACATACTTTATTTTAAAGTTACACATACTTTATTGATAAAGTTGTGCTCTTTTAATAACTAAAAATCAAATTTTAGTGATTTAAAATAATTAGGAAAAATTAATAACAATAAGTTGAACTTTAGATAGTCTTCCAATATTGAGTTCAATTTTGATTAATTATTAAGAATAAGTTTAACTTTGATGTCTATTTATTATAAACTAGCCTTCTGGCCCGTGCAATACACGACTTGTTCATAGAAAATTGCATGAGATGAGTGAGGAAATACCAATAAATAATTATGAGTGTTGATTAGGGGATTTTCATCCACCAATCACCGTCTGACAAGTGGACCAACCAGGTTCCGCCACGTGTCTTTCACGTAGGCCAATAGGAGCTTGCCACGTGTCAATCACAGATACGTCCTCTACGGACCAATCAAGGCACGCCACGTGTCCACCCATGCCAAATGGGAAAACCGGCCATCAAGGCCCAATCCAGTCTAGAGGCCCGATCAGCCCTAGGTTTACCTTAAACCTAGGATGGGCACGTTTCCCAAGGTTATAAATACCTCCCTTAATCCTCATTAAGAGGGGGATTACGAAAAATACATTAATTACACACAGTAATAACCGGCTGATCTCGCTAACAAAGCAGATTACCAACACTAAGCACTCTCACCTAGAGAGACCTTATTACTTTAATTTCCGTATTAATTACTCCTTAATCAGGTACTAACTTGACCGTTGGAGGCGGAGCTCTCAGGAGTCTCCGTTATTTTGCAGGTACAGGCGTCCGGTTCCAGTCTCGGAATTGTAACTCTCCCGCAGGACATCAGAAAACCCCGAAACATTTGGCGCCGTCTGTGGGGAGAGTACTTCTGAGATGGCATCCAAGTCTGTACCGACTCCTGAAGAGAGGCGTCCCCTAAACGACCCTCAAGTTCAGTCGGACCATGATACCGAAAGTGAATTTGAAGTTGAAACTCATACAGCTCCAGACGGGACCCTAAGGGCCCGACGTACCCGTCATACCGAAAGGAGGGAACGGGAGCATCTTCAAACAGGAAGCGAGCCAGCAGGCGCACCGCTTGCTCGGCAACAGCCGACTGATGGGTCTGCTCCCATCACAAGGAACGAACTCATGACCTTCATGAGGGACTTCAAGGGAGAGATTCAAGAGTTGATCAATAAAAAACCGCCTGCTTCAGTCAAAGAGCAGTCGGCCAAGAAACCTTCCACTTCACTGAAGAGGAAGCCAGTTCAAGGGCGAGAGGCGACTCCTCATCCTAAATCCAAGAAGCGGGAGACACCTGCTCTTGATTTCACAAAATTCCGTTATCCTACGGGAAATAGGAAACCGGTTCGTCATATT
Organism: Chenopodium quinoa; assembly: GCF_001683475.1. NCBI lineage: Eukaryota > Viridiplantae > Streptophyta > Magnoliopsida > Caryophyllales > Amaranthaceae > Chenopodium > Chenopodium quinoa. Next base: position 7,607,363 of record NW_018742329.1, read on the forward strand.
CAGGCGGACGGGTCAAAGCAAACGTTCACAGATGCTCGGCTCCTGCTAGAGCAGAAGAAGAGTGACCGATTATCAGAGTCGGCTTCTACTTCAAATTTTCAAGACAGTTTGCGAAATGCCTCGATGAGGCATACTCAGTCGTACCATGAGAGTCAGTCAGGCGGCACCTCCCGTCAGTCCGGCTTTCATAGTGCCCAGGCGGTACCAAACTTACCATTTGTGCCGCAACAACAGTATTTTATGCAGCCACCTCCATTTGGTGGACCTGCAGCAAAAAACGTCCAACCTATGGACTGGCAGCTACGGTTGCTTAGACTTGGTGAACAGTCGTCGGCCTTCTCCAAGGAAATTACTGAAGCCGCTCAGCCGGCCAAAGTAAAAATTGTTCTAGTAGGCGCCTATGACGGCACTACTAACCCAGAAGACCATCTGATGGCATTCACCAACCTGATGTACCTTCAAGGGTTGGATGATCCCACTTGGTGCAAGTGTTTCCCAGCGACTCTCAAGGGAATTGCACAGCAATGGTTCGGCAACCTGCCGACTGGTTGTGTAAACAGCTTCAGGACGCTTGCTTACTTATTTGCCTCCAACTTCGCTATGAACATCCCTGCGAAGAAAACGACCCTTGATTTGGGAACAATTCAGCAGGGCGAGAAGGAGGGGCTTCGTTCTTACATCAGGCGGTTCAACCTGATGAGAATACAGATTCAAGGGTTACCGGATGAGGTAGCTTATACTGACTTTTTTAGAGGTCTCAAAGACGGGTCTACCTTCAAATTTGATTTAGTTCGAAAAAGGGTGGCGACTCTTCAAGAGGCCTTGATTGAAGCAGAAGCCTATATACAGGCGACTGATCTGTGTACGATAAAACAGTCGGACGGGAAGAGGTTCGACAAAAGAGAGGGACGACAGAAACAGTCGTCCAACAAAGATGAGAAAAGAAAAGAGGTCTGGGCGGCTGATTCCTCTAAACAGCCGGCTCAGAAAAAGAAAAAAGAATTCAAACCATACTCCCCAAAGTATGTGTTTAACAAGGATAACCAGTTTATCCTAAAAGAAAAAAGGGACGGTTCTCAATTGAGAAGCCGCTCCCCATGAAGGGTTCTGCAAGCAACCGGAACCAAGACAAAATCTGTGCTTATCATGATGACGTTGGTCATCACACCAATGACTGCATCAGTCTCATGCGGTACCTAGACCGCTTGGCTGAGCAAGGTGATCTTGACACTTATGTCAAGAAATCTACGGGGAACACCTCCTCAAAAAAGCAGTCGGCCAAAAAGAATCAACAGGCCGACAGTTCCGACACTGATGATGCAGTCGTCTACACCATTGCAGGCGGCTTCTCAGGAGGCGGCCCCACTATTAGGGGCAACAAAGATAATATAAGGCGGTTAGATGTAAATTCCGTTCACCAAGAACGGCCGTCCAAATATACTTTTCCTGAGATTGTTATCACTGAAGAGGATCTAGGAGGGGTAAGGGGGCCGCATGACGACCCTCTCGTTATTGAATGTAAAGTGGCCAACCAGAGAGTTGGCCGAATCCTCATAGATACCGGGAGCTCCTCAGATCTCATCAGCAGCAAATGTCTGTCAAAACTGAAATATCAGACGGACTGCATACATCCGGCCTCCCACCCTTTAATAGGGTTTGGAGGAGGAGTCGTCCACCCACTGGGACGAGTAGATTTACCCATTCGCCTGGGCGAAAAAGGGGAAGGACGACACATGGTAGTCCGGTTCCTAGTAGTAGAGGAACTCTCGGCCTACAACATGATTCTGGGTCGACCAACCCTGAATAATTCCAAGGCTGTTATAATCCCGTCTCTTATGCTGCTTAAGTTTGAGAGGGATAATGGAACAGTCGGCTCCCTAAGGGGAGATCAGAGGATGGCCCGAGAGTGCTATCTCTCGGATGTCAAGCCCACTGTTATGGCCACTGGGTCAAGTGGAGGAAAAACAGACCTTGACAATGTCAAGGAGAGTGCGCCTGTTCAAGAAACAGGCGACAAAAAGAGAAAGGCGTCCCAGACAGAGTCCGCAAGAAAAGCAAGAAAATAGCAATCATTGGCAGAGGAGCGGCCGGATGAGTTCCGCCCTCAGCCGGCTGGTGAGCATGCGGACCTGATATTAGACGACTCACGTCCTGACCGAACAGTCAAAGTTGGGACGACTGCTCTGAGAAACCTTGGTGACGACCTTCACAACCTGTTGAAAGAATACAAGGACATCTTTGCATTTGAAGTCCATGAAATGCCAGGCATTAGTCCTGATCTGGCGGTACATAAACTTGCTGTGGATCCGAAAAAGAAGCCGGTACGGCAAAAGAAGCGGAACCATGGCGAAGAAAGAAGTCAGGCGGCAGCCGCCGAAGTTAAAAAATTACTTGATGCAGGGTTCATTCGGCAATGTTACTTCCCAGACTGGGTTGCAAATGTGGTGCTTGTTAAAAAGCCGAATGGCACCTGGCGAATGTGTGTAGACTACACAGACTTAAACAAGGCGTGCCCCAAAGACAGTTACCCTCTGCCTAAAATTGATAACCTGGTCGACTCAACAGCCGGCCATGCCTTGATGAGTTTCATGGACGCCTATTCTGGTTTCCATCAAATTCCCTTATGGAAGAAAGATCAGGAGAAGACGGCCTTCGTCATTGATCAGGGGTTATACTGTTACACGGTCATGCCGTTTGGTCTTAAGAATGCCCCGGCTACCTTCCAACGAATGATAAACACAGTGTTCTTTGATCAGATTGGGAGAAACGTCGAGGCATATATTGATGATATGATTGTCAAGACTAAACTTCAGAAAGATCATCTAACGGACCTCCGAGAAACTTTCGCCACACTCAGGCGGCACCATGTCATGCTCAATCCCAAGAAATGTGTATTTGGAGTTGAGTCTGGGAAATTTCTCGGATTCCTTATCAATCAGAGAGGAATAGAGGCGAACCCTGAGAAGGTACAGGCGGTCATTGACATGCAGTCGCCTCGTACCGTCCGAGAGGTTCAGAAGTTAACAGGTTGTCTGGCGGCCTTGGGGAGATTCCTAAGCCGATCAGGCGACAAATGCCTATACTTTTTCCAGGCAATTAAGAAAAAGGCAAGGTTTGAATGGGGGCCGGATGCTGAGGCCGCCTTCCAGAAATTAAAGGTTCACTTGCATTCCTTGCCGAGGCTGGTCAGCCCTTTTCCCAAAGAAGATCTCTACATGTACCTGGCCGTCTCTGATCATGCGTTAAGCGCTGTGCTCCTTGCTGAAAGGGACGGCTGTCAGCTCCCGGTGTACTTTGTCAGTCACGTACTGAAAAATGCCGAGTTGAGGTATCCCCTAGTGGAGAAATTTGGTCTTGCACTCTTCATGGCTGTTAAAAAATTGAAGCCCTACTTTTTGGCACATGCAGTCGTCGTGTATACCGACCAACCAATCAAACGGCCCCTTACCATCATGGAGTCGTCAGGACGAATGATCAAATGGGCCATAGAAATACAGAGCCTCGAAGTTACGTTCGAGCCTAGAAAAGCAGTGAAGGGGCAAGCCTTTGCTGACTTTATTGTAGAGATGACTCGTCCTCCTGACTCTCAAGTTCCAGACCAAGTCTGGAAGGTATATGTGGACGGAAGCTCTACTTCAAATGGTTGTGGAGCAGGCGTTGTATGTCAATCTCCAGAGGGCGACAGGTTCGAGTATGCTCTACGCTTCAGTTTTCAGGCTTCAAACAATGAGGCAGAATATGAAGCTTTACTAGCCGGGATCCGCATGTGCAAGGCGGCAGGGGCAAGAAAAATAGACGCCTGTTCAGATTCACAATTGATAGTGAGTCAGTACAATGGCGAATACGAAGCAACCCGTCCGGCCATGATCAAGTATTTACAGGCGGTCCGACAAGCAGTCGGCTCCCTTGAGGATTTCCATCTGATCCAAGTGCCGAGATCAGAAAACAACCAGGCAGATGCACTGTCAAAATTAGCATCATCCGCCTCCTCCGATACTCCTCGAACTGTTTTTTGGGAAGTAATGGAGAAGAGAAGCATCGAGGAAAACCCTATTGGAGTCCTAGACAGAAGCTCAACCTGGATGGATTCAATCAGGGCATATCTGACAAACGGTACACTGCCGGATGATCCTCAACAGGCGGCAGCACTGAAAAGACGAGCCACCAATTTTGAAATTATAAAGGGAGAACTTCACAAAAGGGGGTACCTACAACCCTTCTTAAAGTGTGTTACTCCTGAAAAGGGACGAGAGATACTAGACGATCTCCACTCTGGTTACTGTGCTTCACATATAGGTGGAAGGACGCTTGCTCAACGGGCAAGGCGGCAGGGCTACTTTTGGCCTACTTTGGAAGCAGATGCAATGGAGATGGTGAAAAAATGTGACAAGTGCCAAAGGTTTGGCAAATTAATTCACCGTCCGGCTACTGACCTCACTACCATTCACAGCCCACTACCGTTTGCTAAGTGGGGCATGGACATTCTGGGTCCATATACGCCTGCTACAGGCGGCAGAAGGTATATACTTGTTGCCGTTGACTACTTCACTAAATGGGTAGAGGCGGAGGCTGTAAAGGGAATCAAGACGAAAGATGTAATTTCATTCATTTGGAAAAACGTCATCACTCGGTTCGGGGTTCCCATGTCTATGGTTTTTGATAATGGTCCCCAATTTGAGACGCCTGTTCTCAAAAGCTGGTTGGGTGACCAAGGAATTGCAAACTACTTTGCATCTGTCGGCCGTCCACAAGCAAACGGCCAGGTAGAAGCCTTTAATAAAATCATCTCAGACGGTCTCAAGAAAAAGATTGAACGAGCAGGCGGCCTATGGGCGGATGAACTACCACATGTTCTCTGGGCCATTAGGACGACTGAAAAAGGGGCGACTGGAGAAACTCCATTCCTCCTAACTTATGGTGCAGAAGCTGTTCTTCCAATAGAACACTACGAGCCGACTCTTCGAGTAATGCTGTATAACGAAGAGGCAAACTGGGAAGCCATGCGCCTGGCATTAGACTCTCTTCCTGAAAAGAGGGGCAATGCTGTTTTGCGCCATGAGATCTATCGCCTGAGAATGACTAGATCATACAACAAAAAAAGTACACAGGCGTCCACTCAAAGTAGGGGACTTTGTACTTAGAAAAATGGAAGCAGTTGGTTGGGCTAATGAGTCTGGCAAACTAACTCCCAACTGGGAAGGACCCTACCGAATCTATGAGGAAGTCAGGGACGGTACCTACCGTCTGGAAACACCAGACGGACAACCGTTGCCTCGAACTTGGAATGTAGATAACCTTAAAAAATATTTCTTCTGAGAGATGTAAAGTAAAGAGCTACTTAATAAAGTTTGCACTTACTATTTAATTGTATTACGAGGGGCATGCCGTCTGTACCTTTACAGTCGGCTACTCTCCATTGAGTTTTTCACTCTATCTTCAGAGGGGCATGCCGCCTGTTCCTTTACAGTCGGCTACTCTCCATTGAGTATTTTACTCACAATACTTAGCTAAAAAGATTAGGGCCTGGCCGACCCTGTGCCTAACAGGCGGCTACCCTTCTTTGACTTAGCACCTACGTTCACCAAGAACTTACCAAGGCCACCGGCCGAATGATCAGACCAGGCGCCAAGCCACCTGATCAATTTACAAAACTAATACGACCTGTCCCAACATCATAGCAGGCGTCCGACGGCATCCCTCCGGATGAAATTCGTCGCAGAGAGCAGCTCCCTTTTGGGTGGAACATTGTTCTATAAACTAACTACACGGCACCTATACGACTGTCCCCAAGGGCAACCACGTAGCCGTTTTTGAGACAAGGATAACTCTATCACTAACCAAACCAGTGGTAGCAGTTGACATCTGAGTCAGATAACCGCCTGTATTACTTGGGATAAATGCAGGGGGTACCTATTGAGTTAATAGCCAACAAACATTGGGGAATCAAGGGGTCTAGCCGGCCTACGCCGCCTGGTACCTCTACTTCTCAAACAAAAGTGGCGGCGACTGAGTAACTCTAACGTTAACTCATAGTCACTCCTTCAAACTTGGTATGGAACCTAAAAGGTTGGAGTCGTCCACCTGTTTTTAATAAACAGGGGCTCTCAACCACTACTCTTGCTAGGTTAACAAATTACGAGTCAAAAGCCAACATTGGCAATAAAGGGAAACAACCGGAACCCGCCGCTTGTTATCCTACTTAATTCCTTGACGACTAGGTAATACTATTTACTTGGTCAGACCAATTGAATAAATAGTTCGAATACCGATTGAATGAGTGGCCGACTGATCGTCTATCCTGGAAACAGACAACCAGTCGTCCAGGGGCATAGGCGGCGTACTTACTATTTGTACCTGTCTTAACGTTCGGCCATACACAACAGTCGGTCTTGTGAACAAAGGGATATTAGATATGGAATACTTAGACAAATTTGAACCAAAACAAAAATTTGATTAAAAATGAGCCGGTCATTAAGGACCAGCAGAATATTCAAAACCCCGGCCCCCTGGCCGGGTAATTACAAAGCAAACGACACGCAGGCCGGGGAAAAAATACTTAAAGCTTAAGGGGGCAGTTCAGTATCAGCAGCTGCCGCCTGGTCAGCACTCTTCTTGCTAGACTCGGCTTTAGCTGCACCCTCTTTTGATGCCTTACCCCCAAGTGGCACAAGCGCCACAACCGGCTCTTCCTCCTCCAACGCACCTTCCAATGCCTCTTCTTCAGCAGCCGCCAGGATCTGTTGATTATATGTTTCCGAACACTGGCGGTACGTTCTTTCCCAGGAGGCAAAGTCGGCACTGGGGAACAGTCGTTCCCAGGTCATGCGCTGGATTTGAGCGGAGTCTTCCACCATCTCCCGGACGAGCTCTTTCTTCTCTTGCTCGGCCTTTTCCGAGAGCTCTTGGGTAAGACTCTTCTCTTGGTTCACCAGGCGTTCTTTTACGTTGGCCAAAGATTTCTCCATGGCTTCGTAAGAGTGCATTTTTTGGCGAAGAGGCTTCAGCTCGGCCTTAAGGTTTGTGACGGTCGCCTCCAGCTCGTCAACCTTCTTTTGGGCCGCCTCTAACTGAGCCCGAACAGCGGCGGTAGCCTGCGCCTGATAATAAAGAAGATCAATGGTCAGTACTTCATTTTGGGCAATTTGAAACATTGCCTTATCACAGCTGGAGGCGGCCATAGCTTTTGCGACCTTTACCTCTTTGTTTTTCCGATCAATCGGCTTGCGAAGGCTGTTGACTCGGAGCAGGGCCTAAGTACAAAGAAAAACAGGCGTCAGCTTCCAAACAAAAAAGATAACAGGCGTCCTGGAACTCAAAAACTCAAAAATATGCTAAGTATACCTCAGCAAGGATCCCTGAAATCCCATCAAGGTCAAGGGTGCCGGCACCCCTGACCGCCTCCCTTTCAGATGGAGGAACTACTTTAACCATGGACTTGGCTACCTCAACCAAGTCAAGCCCCCGAGGGCCGGCTGCATTAAGCGAAAGGAAAAACAAGTTAGACCTAGTCAAGAAGGAAGCAAGAGTGAGTTTTTACAAGTGAGGGTCCATACTTCTAGGCGGCCCCGCCGGGGTTTTTGAAGAAGTGGCCGGCTGCTTCTCAGCCGCCACAGTTTTCCTGGAAGACCCAGGAGAGCTTGCAACAGTCGTCCTCCGGGCCTTGGGGTCCGGCTGTTGCGAGGAAGAAGCCCTTGGAGTGCCAGACTGAAAACAAAAAGAGTTAGTATATGCATAAGACAACTAAAAGAGGAAGAGTTTTCGAAGCTTACCAAGGGTGCCCCCTTGTTGGGGGAGTCGGCATAAGACTGTTTCATGAGCGAGGCCCGCAACATGGCCGCCGCAGTCTTGGATGCTGTTATTTTACTCATGGCGTCAGCTGCAAGAAATAAACAGCAAAGTTAGTAAAAATCCCAAGTAAACAAGGCGTGAAAAAACAGAGTATTTGTCAGGCCGGCTACCTCTAGAGCACCGACTGCTGAGGCCACAGGCGGCCAAAAAGTACTCGTCATAGAGCCACTTGAAGCTCGGGACGCAGTTTAGGGGTACTTGCTCTCGTACCCCTGACGTAGGGTTCACCCTAGTCTCTACTTTGAAGAGTCCTTTGTCTAGGATCTCTCTTTTAGCCTTTGGGGGAACAGGCGGCATGCTGCGGCCGCCTGCGAGAAGAGGCGGATCCCTATTCCACTTGTTAAAACGTTGGTTCAGCTCCGTGTCTGAACCCTCTATGATAAGGAAGGTGTTCCGCCAATCCTTCCATTTGTTCGCTTTACCTCTCGTCATGAGGTAACCCCTATGGCTCGTTAATTGATACCAGCCGGTACCTCCCGACTTAGGGGTCCGGCTGAGATAGTTCATGTGGGCGAAAGCCTCAAAGCTTGGCTCCACCCCGTACATTTCGCACCCGGCCACATAGCCGAGTACGTTTACCCAAGAGTTGGGGGCTAACTGCCATAACCCCAAATCATACCCATCTAAAATCCGCTGAACAGCCGGATGTAATGGGAAGCGCAGTCCAGCTTTGATGGCCGCCACATAGCAGCCAAAGCAGCCGTCATCATAGCTGGTACCAGCCGGCCAGACGACAGTGTCTTCTGGATCCGGCACGAACAGTAAAAATTCCGGGCCCATTCTGTGGTTGGCAATAAAGCTCGCCACGTTGTCTTGCATGGTTGCGATCCGGCCCCGGGGTACCTTGCAGTAGTAGGGGGCGTTTTCCTCTCTGTAAGAGGCGGACGGCTCCGCCCAATTGTCCCCCTTCTCAACTGCGTGAGAAAGTCTCGCCTCTTGTAGGCGGCTATGTTTTTCTTCTGAGCCTGGAGAACTGTGGCCAGAAGAGCTGGACTCGGACTCATCCTCTGATGAGTCTGAAGAGGACGACTCCTCCCCACTCCCAGAGGGGCCCGCCTCCTCTCCCTTAGAAGGGGCAGGAGGAAAATTAGACATGTCAACGGTAAGATGGGAAGGGACCACCTTGGCCCCTCTTTCAGAACTGTCGGCTTGGCAGTCGCCTCGTTTCAATTCTACATCTGGCGCCTGGTCAGATGTTTCACTAAGGAGCACCCTTTGGGAGGAGCCGTCTGAGTTTGATATCATAGCAGTCTGTTTCGTTCTGGCCATCACGTTCTGCATAGACACAGATACAGTCGGACTTTGTATAAAGGGCAAAGATGGGTCCAGAAAAGGGCAGGCGGCACTCCTAGTCCTAGATTCAGCCGTCCCCGGTGACCGGCTGATCACTAACTTAGGTCGTGTCGTGTGCTTCCGTGGTGCCATTTCAAAAAATAAAAAGAAAATTAAGAGTAAGAGAACTGAGTTACCTGAACGAGTGACGGTTGATGAAGTTCTGGAAATCCGGTGCAGTCGGCTTGTCAGAACAGGCGGTAGGCAGAAAAGGTCCGAAATGTCAGAGCAAGTTCAGGGGTCCGAATGTTCTCGCAAAGTTCTCAAATGTGAAAATGACCGAAGTCAGCACTTCCTTATATAGGCAAAGTGAGAAGGCGAAGGGTCGCTTACAAATTCAAAAATTTGGGCGGGAAAATCTCTCGGCCGTTCGCAAGGTGACACCTGTAGCAGGTTGTCGCCTGTCACCGTGCGACACCTGTCACAGGCGACACGTGACCAGTCACGTGCCACCTGTGAGGGGCAAATGATTAGGGGATTTTCATCCACCAATCACCGTCTGACAAGTAGACCAACCAGGTTCCGCCACGTGTCTTTCACGTAGGCCAATAGGAGCTTGCCACGTGTCAATCACAGATACGTCCTCTACGGACCAATCAAGGCACGCCACGTGTCCACCCATGCCAAATGGGAAAACCGGCCATCAAGGCCCAATCCAGTCTAGAGGCCCGATCAGCCCTAGGTTTACCTTAAACCTAGGATGGGCACGTTTCCCAAGGTTATAAATACCTCCCTTAATCCTCATTAAGAGGGGGATTACGAAAAATACATTAATTACACACAGTAATAACCGGCTGATCTCGCTAACAAAGCAGATTACCAACACTAAGCACTCTCACCTAGAGAGACCTTATTACTTTAATTTCCGTATTAATTACTCCTTAATCAGGTACTAACTTGACCGTTGGAGGCGGAGCTCTCAGGAGTCTCCGTTATTTTGCAGGTACAGGCGTCCGGTTCCAGTCTCGGAATTGTAACTCTCCCGCAGGACATCAGAAAACCCCGAAACAAGTGTAATATGTAACTGAAAACATAGTTAAAGAAATAAAAATTTTGGGACTTTAATTTGAAATGAGAATTAATAGAAAGAAGATGGAGGGACTAAAATCAAAGAGAGAAAATAAAAAGGTTGAATTAAAGAGGGGAGATGAAGATGAAGTATGTTTCGGGGTTTTCTGATGTCCTGCGGGAGAGTTACAATTCCGAGACTGGAACCGGACGCCTGTACCTGCAAAATAACGGAGACTCCTGAGAGCTCCGCCTCCAACGGTCAAGTTAGTACCTGATTAAGGAGTAATTAATACAGAAATTAAAGTAATAAGGTCTCTCTAGGTGAGAGTATTTAATGTAGGTAATCTGCTTTGCTAGCGAGATCAGCCGGTTATTAGTGTGTTCCGTAGATTATTCGGTCCCTCGATTAATGAGGATTAATCGAGTATTTATAGCCTTGGGAAGCGTGCAACTCTCTAGGTTTAAGGTAAACCTAGGGCCGAACGGGCTTCTAGACTGAAATGGGCCTTGATGGCCGGTTGTCCCATTTGGCATGGGTGGACACGTGGCGTGTCTTAAGTGGTCCGTGGAGGACGCGTGGCGGAACCTGGTTGGTCCACTTGTCAAACGGCGCTTGGTGGATAAAAATCCCCTAATCATTTGCCCCTCACAGGTGGCACGCGACTGGTCACGTGTCGCCTGTGACAGGCGTCGCACGGTGACAGGCGACGGCCCGTTACAGGTGTCACCTTGCAGACGGCCGGGAGACTCTCCCGCCCAAATTTGAATTCGGAAGCGACCCTTCGCCTTCTCATTTTGCCTATAAAAGGAAGTGCTGACTTCGGTCATTTTCACATTTGAGAATTTTTGCGAGAACATTCGGACCCCTGAACTTGCTCTGACATTTTCGGACTTTTTCTGCCTACCGCCTGTTCTGACAAGCCGACTGACCCGAACTTTCAGGACTTCATCAACTGTCATCCGTTCAGGTAACTCAGTTCTCTTACTCTTAATTTTCTTTTTATTTTTTGAAATGGCACCATGGAAGCACACGACACGCCCTAAGTTAGTGATCAGCCGGTCACCGGGGACGGCTGAATCTAGGACTAGGAGTGCCGCCTGCCCTTTTCTGGACCCATCTTTGCCCTTTATACAAAGTCCGACTGAATCTGTGTCTATGCAGAACGTGATGGCCAGAACAAAAAAGACTGCTAGAATATCAAACTCAGACGGCTCCTCCCAAAGGGTACTCCTTAGCGAAACATCTGACCAGGCGCCAGATGTGGAACGAGGCGACTGTCAAGCTGACAGTTCTGAGAGAGGGACCAAGGTGTTCCCTTCTCATCTAACCGTGGACATGTCTAATTTACCTTCTGCTCCTTCTAAGGGAGAGGAGGCGGGCCCCTCTAGGAGAGGGGAGGAGTCGTCCTCTTCGGACTCGTCAGGGGACGAGTCCGATTCCAGCTCTTCTGACCATAGTTCTTCTGACTCAGAAGAAAAACATAACCGCCTACAAGAGGCGAGAAGTTCCCATGCAGTGGAGAAGGGGGATAATTGGGCAGAGCCGTCCGCCTCTTACAGAGAGGAAAACACCCCCTACTACTGCAGGGTGCCCCGGGTTTTCTGATCTCGGTACTTGGATCAGATGGAAATCCTCAAGGGAGCCGACTGCTTGTCGGACCGCCTGTAAATATTTGATCATGGCCGGATGTGTTGCTTCGTATTCGCCATTGTACTGACTCACTATCAGTTGTGAATCAGAACAGGCGTCTATTTTCCTTGCCCCGGCCGCCTTACACATGCGGATCCCGGCTAGTAAAGCTTCATATTCTGCCTCATTGTTTGAAGCCTGGAAACTGAAGCGTAGAGCATACTCGAACCTGTCGCCCTCTGGAGATTGACATACGACGCCTGCTCCACAACCGTTTGAAGTAGAGCTTCCGTCCACATATACCTTCCAGACTTGGTCTGGAACTTGAGAGTCAGGAGGACGAGTCATCTCTACAATAAAGTCAGCAAAGGCTTGCCCCTTCACTGCTTTTCTAGGCTCGAAAGTAACTTCGAGACTCTGCATTTCTATGGCCCATTTGATCATTCGTCCGGAGGACTCCATGGTGGTAAGGGGCCGTTTGATCGGTTGGTCGGTATACACGACGACTGCATGTGCCAGAAAGTAGGGCTTCAATTTTTTAACAGCCATGAAGAGTGCAAGACCAAATTTCTCCACTAGGGGATACCTCAACTCGGCATTTTTCAGTACGTGACTGACAAAGTAGACCGGAAGTTGACAGCCGTCCCTTTCAGCAAGGAGCACCGCGCTTAACGCATGATCAGAGACGGCCAGGTACATGTAGAGATTTTCTTTGGGCAAAGGGCTGACCAGCCTTGGCAAGGAATGCAAGTGAACCTTTAATTTCTGGAAGGCGGCCTCAGCATCCGGCCCCCATTCAAACCTTGCCTTTTTCTTAATTGCCTGGAAAAAGTATAGGCATTTGTCGCCTGATCGGCTTAGAAATCTTCCCAAGGCCGCCAGACAACCTGTTAACTTCTGAACCTCTCGGACGGTACGAGGCGATTGCATGTCAATGACCGCCTGTACCTTCTCAGGGTTCGCCTCTATTCCTCTCTGGTTGATAAGGAATCCGAGAAATTTCCCAGACTCAACTCCAAATACACATTTCTTGGGATTGAGCATGACATGGTGCCGCCTGAGTGTGGCGAAAGTTTCTCGGAGGTCCGTCAGATGATCTTTCTGAAGTTTAGTCTTAACAATCATATCATCAATGTATGCCTCGACGTTTCTCCCAATCTGATCAAAGAACACTGTGTTTATCATTCGTTGGAATGTAGCCGGGGCATTCTTAAGACCAAACGGCATGACCGTATAACAGTATAATCCCTGATCAGTGACGAAGGCCGTCTTCTCCTGATCTTTCTTCCACAAAGGAATTTGATGAAAACCAGAATAGGCGTCCATAAAACTCATCAAGGCATGGCCGGCTGTTGAGTCGACCAGGTTATCAATTTTGGGCAGAGGGTAACTGTCTTTGGGGCACGCCTTGTTCAAGTCTGTGTAGTCTACACACATTCGCCAGGTGCCATTCGGCTTTTTAACAAGTACCACATTTGCAACCCAATCTGGGAAGTAACATTGCCGAATGAACCCTGCATCGAGTAATTTTTTGACTTCGGCGGCGGCCGCCTGACCTCTTTCTTCACCATGGTTCCGCTTCTTTTGCCGTACCGGCTTCTTTTTCGGATCCACAGCGAGTTTGTGTACTGCCAGATCAGGACTAATGCCTGGCATTTCATGGACTTCAAATGCAAAGATGTCCTTGTATTCTTTCAACAGGTTGTGAAAGTCATCACCAAGGTTTCTCAGAGCAGTCGTCCCAACTTTGACTGTTCGGTCAGGGCGGGAGTCGTCTAATATCAGGTCCGTATGCTCACCAGCCGGCTGAGGGCGGAACTCATCCGGCCGGTCCTCTGCCAATGATTGCTATTTTCTTGCCTTTCTGGCGGACTCTGTCTGGGACGCCTTTCTTTTTCTGTCGCCTGTTTCTTGAACAGGCGCACTTTCCTTGACATTGTCAAGGTCTGTTTTTTCTCCACTTGACCCAGTGGCCTTAGCAGTGGGTTTGACATCCGAGAGATAGCACTCTCGGGCCATCCTCTGATCTCCCCTTAGGGAGCCGACTGTTCCATTGTCCCTTTCAAACTTAAGCAGCATAAGTGACGGGATTATAACAGCCTTGGCACTATTCAGGGTTGGGCGACCCAGAATCATGTTGTAGGCAGAGAGTTCCTCTACAACTAGGAATCGGACTACCATGTGTCGTCCTTCCCCTTTTTCGCCCAGGCGGACGGGTAGATCAACTCGTCCCAGTGGGTGGACGACTCCTCCTCCAAACCCTATTAAAGGGTGGGAGGCCGGATGTATGCAGTCCGTCTGATATTTCAGTTTTGACAGACATTTGCTGCTGATGAGATCTGAAGAGCTCCCAGTATCTATGAGGATTCGACCAACTCTCTGGTTGGCCACTTTACATTCAATAACGAGAGGGTCGTCATGCGGCCCCCTTATTCCTCCTAGATCCTCTTCAGTGATGACAATCTCAGGAAATGTATATTTGGACGGTCGTTCTTGGTGAACGGAATTTACATCTAACCGCCTTATATTATCTTTGTTGCCCCTAATAGTGGGGCCGCCTCCTGAGAAGCCGCCTGCAATGGTGTAGACGACTGCATCATCTGTATCGGAACTGTCGGCCTGTTGATTCTTTTTGGCCGACTGCTTTTTTGAGGAAGTATTCCCCGTAGATTTCTTGACATGTGTCAAGATCACCTTGATCAGCCAAGCGGTCTAGGTACCGCATGAGACTAATGCAGTCGTTGGTGTGATGACCAATGTCGTCATGATAAGCACAGATTTTGTCTTGGTTCCGGTTGCTCGCAGAACCCTTCATGGGGAGCGGTTTCTCAATTGAGAGCCGTCCCTTTATTTCTTTTAGGATAAACTGATTATCCTTGTTAAACACATACTTTGGGGAGTATGGTTTGAATTCCTTTTTCTTCTTGGCCGGCTGTTTAGAGGAATCAGCCGCCCAGACCCCTTTTCTTTTTTCATCTTTGTTGGACGACTGTTTCTGTCGTCCTTCTCTATTGTCGAACCTCTTCCCGTCCGACTGTTTCATTGTACACAGATCAGTTGCCTGTATATAGGCTTCTGCTTCAATCAAGGCCTCTTGAAGAGTCGCCACCCTTTTTCGAACTAAATCAAATTTGAAGGTAGACCCGTCTTTGAGACCTCTAAAAAAGTCAGTATAAGCTACCTCATCCGGTAACCCTTGAATCTGTATTCTCATCAGGTTGAACCGCCTGATGTAGGAACGAAGCCCCTCCTTTTCACCCTGCTGAATTGTTCCCAAATCAAGGGTCGTTTTCTTCGCAGGGATGTTCATTGCAAAGTTGGAGGCAAATAAGTAAGCAAGCGTCCTGAAACTGTTTACACAACCAGTCGGCAGGTTGCCGAACCATTGCTGTGCAATTCCCTTGAGAGTTGCTGGGAAACACTTGCACCAAGTGGGATCATCCAACCCTTGAAGGTACATCAGGTTGGTGAATGCCATCAGATGGTCTTCCGGGTTAGTAGTGCCATCATAGGCGCCTACTAAAACATTTTTTACTTTGGCCGGCTGAGCGGCTTCAGTAATTTCCTTGGAGAAGGCCGACGGCTGTTCACCAAGTCTAAGCAGCCGTAGCTGCCAGTCCATAGGTTGGACGTTTTTTGCTGCAGGTCCACCAAATGGAGGTGGCTGCATAAAATATTGTTGTTGCGGCACAAATGGCAAATTTGGTACCGCCTGCGCACTATGAAAGCCAGACTGACGGGAGGTGCCGCCTGACTGACTCTCATGGTACGACTGAGTTGGCCTCACCGAGGCATTTCGCAAACTGTCCTGAAAATTTGAAGTAGAAGCCGACTCTGATAATCGGTCACTCTTCTTCTGCTCTAGCAGGTGCCGAGCATCTGTGAACGTTTGCTTTGACCCGTCCGCCTGAATATGACGAACCGGTTTCCTATTTCCCGTAGGATAACGGAGTTTTGTGAAATCAAGAGCAGACGGCTCCCGCTTCTTAGATTTAGGATGGGGAGTCGCCTCTCGCCCTTGAACTGGCTTCCTCTTCAGTGAAGTGGAAGGTTTTTTTGGCCGCCTGCTCTTTGACTGAAGCAGGCGGTTTTTTTGTTGATCAACTCTTGGATCTCTCCCTTGAATCCCCTCATGAAGGTCATGAGTTCGTTCCTTGTGATGGGAGCAGACCCATCAGTCGGCTGTTGCCGAGCAAGCGGTGCGCCTGCTGGCTCGCTTCCTGTTTGAAGATACTCCCGTTCCCTTATTTCAGTATGACGGGTACGGCGGGCCCTTAGGGTCCCGTCTGGAGCTGTATGAGTTTCAACTTCAAATTCACTTTCGGTATCATGGTCCGACTGAACTTGAGGGTCGTCTAGGGGACGCCTCTCTTCTGGGGTCGGTACAGACTTGGATGCCATCTCTGAAGTACTCTCCCCACAGACGGCGCCAAATGTTTCGGGGTTTTCTGATGTCCTGCGGGAGAGTTACAATTCCGAGACTGGAACCGGACGCCTGTACCTGCAAAATAACGGAGACTCCTGAGAGCTCCGCCTCCAACGGTCAAGTTAGTACCTGATTAAGGAGTAATTAATACAGAAATTAAAGTAATAAGGTCTCTCTAGGTGAGAGTATTTAATGTAGGTAATCTGCTTTGCTAGCGAGATCAGCCGGTTATTAGTGTGTTCCGTAGATTATTCGGTCCCTCGATTAATGAGGATTAATCGAGTATTTATAGCCTTGGGAAGCGTGCAACTCTCTAGGTTTAAGGTAAACCTAGGGCCGAACGGGCTTCTAGACTGAAATGGGCCTTGATGGCCGGTTGTCCCATTTGGCATGGGTGGACACGTGGCGTGTCTTAAGTGGTCCGTGGAGGACGCGTGGCGGAACCTGGTTGGTCCACTTGTCAAACGGCGCTTGGTGGATAAAAATCCCCTAATCAAAGTATTTAATGAAAGAGTTAAGAAAAATTGTATAATAAAAAATAAAAAAGGTAAAACGACATGTGGCACATTAGGTTGAATAATAAAATAGGAAAGTGTAACAGAATGATGACATATGTCTTTTTTGGTTTGCTTTTTTAAATACTAAGTATAGATGAATATTTTTACCTGTGACCAATTAAACAAGTCACCAATTAACTCATACCATAATTAACTCTCTTTTTTTTTGAAATAATTAATTAACTCTCATTTAATGAATAAACAAAATTAACTTTAAATACTCCGTACTAACTAGTGTTGTGCCCAGGCGATGCCCATATGATAAAATTTCAGTATAGACTTTTTTACTTGAATGTTAAATACGGTCCTACAATCTCTTTTGATGATGTAGGATATCTAAACATATGATGTCATATCGCTTAATTAATTAAATAATAGTGTACTTTGTGAGTAAGCAAGGGACAACTCCATTGGTTATTCCTCCCAATTCCAGAAGATATTGGGTCGATTCTCACCCCTGCCCTTGTGGCTCTCGCTCTAAACACCAAAATAAAAAAAAAATAAAAAATGGTGTTTTTTTTTTGTAAATATCTATTATTATTATTGACTTGAAATTATTATATAATAATAATAATAATAATAATAATAATAATAATAATAATAATAGATGAAGCCTATGCGATGCACGGTTTGTTTGAATACTTTAAATATTTTTTTTAATATTATTTATGTGATAAAATTTGTTATATATTTAGATAAAATTCCTGATATCAAAAGATAACATTTTATAGGAAAAATTGAGTTTATAAATCCCAACTTTGGGCGCTTTACTATAAAAAATCCCTAAAAATCCTAACTTTGATACCCATTTTCTTTTAAAGATCCCAGATGACCGGTTGCCTGAAGAGAAGGTTAACTCATTTTTTCTAAAAAAAAATTGCCACTTGTTAGAATTTTAGTGGTCCAAAAAATAAAATTAATTGTTTTTTTTTTAAAAATCTAATTTATTCAAAAATAAAAATAATAAAAAAAAACCCAGCCCCCACCCCATCCCGGAAAACACCT
Source organism: Chenopodium quinoa (assembly GCF_001683475.1). Taxonomy (NCBI): domain Eukaryota; kingdom Viridiplantae; phylum Streptophyta; class Magnoliopsida; order Caryophyllales; family Amaranthaceae; genus Chenopodium; species Chenopodium quinoa. The sequence continues at coordinate 7,625,172 of NW_018742329.1, forward strand.
CACCCCCACCCCAGCCTGCCGGGAAATCGCTCCCCATCCCCGAAAACTCCTCCCCCGTCGCTGGAAAATGGCGCCCACCCTTCCCCCACCCCGATAATCCCTCCCTTTCACCAAAATCCGGCGAAAAACCTTCCCCCCACCCTCGCGAAACCCTCCCACCCCCTCCCAAAACCCCCACCCTCGAAATCGCCCCTCCTCCCTTCCCCTACCCCTGAAATCGACCCACGGTTAGGGAAGGGGAATGGGGCGTTTTCGAAGGTGGGGGTTAGGGGAGGGGTGTTTTCTGGGTTAGTGGGTGGGTTTCGCGAGGGTGGGAGGAGCAAAAAGGGGTAGGTTTCGAGGGTGGGAGAAGGTTGGTCGTCGGATTCCGGCGACGGGGAGGGTTGTCGGGAGTGGGGGGCGATAATCCGGCAGGGGAGGGGTGCGAGTAGGTTGTTTTCCGGGATGGGTGGGGGCTGCTGCGTTTATTTTTTTTTTGGTTTTTTTAGTTTTATTTTTTTGAATTAAATTTTTTTTTTTGAATTATTTTTTTACCAATCCCGTGTTGACACGTGGATTGTAACCTAAAGTAACAGGTTTGGTGACCTGTTGGGATCTTTAAAAGAAAATGGGTATTAAAGTTAGGATTTTTGAGAGATAATGCATAGTTAGGATTTTTTTTATAGTAAATCACCCAAAGTTGGGATTTATAAACTCAATTTTCCTATTTTATGTTTAATTAATTTAAACTAGGAAATCTCATTCGACAATTTTGCTTACGTGTCATTTAAATTATTTAATTCTAAAAGAAATTAATAATCTCGCATTTAATTGGCTACCACTAAAATTTATTATCCTACATGGCGCGGTGAAATAATTAAATCCTACGTGACTCTCTAAAAACTCTAGAAAAAAATCCCCTTTATATATGATATTTATTAAAAGTTATGATTGATTTTGTATATATGAAATATTTGAAGTATATTGATAATCAAAATCTATACGTCATATTTATCTTTAAAAAAAAAAAAACTACCCAAAAATAAATTACTTAATATCATATGTGTCACAATAACATCTAATTTTCGCCTACGTGACACGACGCTTGGCAAAAAACTGGAAAGCCAAGTGTCGTTGTCTTGCTGCGAGACCGGCTTTATATATTAGTAATATGATTTTTCTTAAATAATACCGTCATTAACAAAATTTAGGTTGTACACTAGTTGTGGAAGGGGAGAGGCTTGGTGGTTCTGGGTCGTTTGCACTGGCTAGGGTAAGAGGAAGTGTGGATTCCATCGGCCGCTAAATAGGGTTGGCTGGTTCAGGGTTTGCGTCACCTATGGTAGAGGGTGGGTTTAATTGGCCGCTAGATGGCTTGGGAGTTTCGCCAAACAAGGCTAGGGGTTAGGGGCTTCTGAGCATGGGGTTGGGTGGGCCAATAGAGGGTTCACAATATAATCGAGGGGTGGGCTAGGTGGGGTTCGCAGACTGGGATGGGGTTTTGTAGGTAAGGGTAGGGGCAGTTTGTCGAGAAGGATGGAGGTGGCTGGTTGAGTTGGGGGAGTAGTTTGACAATTAGGCTTGTTTTTTTTTCTCGTTTTTTAAATAGTAATAATAACAATAATGATAACATTAATTCTTTTTGAGGAAGTAATAACTATTAATACTTCTAATAATAAAAATAGCTTCTTATAATAATAATAATAATAATAATAATAATAATAATAATTTAATATTATAATAATAATAATAATAATAATAATAATAATATCAATTTCATTTGTAGATGTCATATGACTTTTGATTAATTGATTTTATTAAAAAAATATAACAACAACAACAACAACAACAACAACGCTAGAGGGGTGGGGCCCCAGATTGTATCTCGGCTCGCCACCAATTTCTTGTAAATTGATTGACTTTGTAGGTTTTTTGAAATTTTATAATTATAATTATAATAATATTTTTAGATTTATTTATTTATTTTAAATAGTTAAATTATTAATTATTTTTGAGGAAAAGTAAGTTGATAATTAAAGTTAAATTATTATTTAATTATATCGTGTTAGTTAGGTTTTAATTAGGATTTAAATTTGAAAACTATAGTTAAATTATTATTTAATTTGAATTAGTTAAAGTTGAACTTAATATTGGAAGACCCTCAAAAGTTCAACTTATTGTTGTTAATTTTTCCTAATAATTATATTATCCTTATAAAACATATCTCGTTGTCTATATGCATTAAAAACGTATTAGCTAGTTGCCCTAAATTTACTAAAAGCTACTCTAATATTGTTTGATATACATTAACATTATTGTAAATTAGATGTACACAAAAAGATTTGTAAATATGATTATTCTTTGGTTTCGTTGGTTAGTAATTATGGCTTGACAAGCACTTCATCTTATCTTTACAAAATCAATATTAAAAAATGTCTAAAGTCAAACATGGCCCACTTTGGTCATCTTTATAATTTTTATTTTATTCTATCCGATAAGGAGAAAGTTCTATTAGCCTGGGTCAGAACTCCTCACAGGTCAACCCGTCACATGTTAGCAAACTAGGTCTTTTAGGAGTGGAGGGGGGAAGGGTTTGGGAAATTCCACTCTAATGAGCCTCTAGTGGGGTTTGATGTCACAACTATAGTACAAAATTTTCCATTAAACCAAGTCTTACTTTGTATATACCCTTATAATTTTTTATTATTATTTTTGGTCTCTTTTCGCTTTAATTATTTATTTATTTTAATCTCATCTTATCACCTAGATGTACTCATGACTATGTTCTATACTTCATATAAACCAAATACTTGGGTTAAGTTAGATAACTGACTAACACTCTTTGTCTTAGCTTACAAAAATTATTCAGTAAAAAAAATATGAAATTTAGTAAAAATAAGTTAAGTTCACGAAAATCAAATTGTAATTCAGTCTTCAAATTTAAGAGCTTCTTCATTAGTATCCGGCCAGTATGATAGTCACATACAAATGCTGAAGAACATATTCGTTTATGTACTAAGTAGTAATGTGATAAAAGTTTTGTTCTTGTGTCCACTAATAAGCTGCCTGTGAACCTGGTATGTCCATGTCTTATATGTCTGATCTATAAATTGTTCCTAATAATAGAAATGAAAAATGTTCACCTTCCAAAAAAAATATTGTGTTATCTTAAAATATAAAATAAGATAAGAAATACTTTACAAAAGGGCAACATAATTTAAGGATTGGGCAATTAATCTTTTCGACCATTCAATAAACTAGGGGTCAAAAGGCTCTTCTAGTTTAGATTTGCCACCTTTTGCACAAGGCAAACATTTAGCATAATTTAATGTGGTTGATGCCTAAAGTAATAAAATGGGAGATTTTGTGTCAAAAATATAAAAGAGGTATCATATCAGATTTGCTTAATTGTAATTAAGATATTACTTTACTTACTATTAAAAAAGAATCAAATTTTAGTGCATACTTCTTGATCTCTTTCTTTTTAGTTTAGGATAATTAGTTTTTGATGATTTGAAGTAAATATGCTTCATCCTTGTTTATTACTTCACATAAAACATTTATATTCAGCAAAAATAAATTATATTCAATAAATATAGTTTAAGCGCAATAAAACAAATTAAGTGCATCATAAAAAGAAAAAAAATAGTTAAGCATGGTTCAGTACTCTGTATAAAATAAGTTTAAATAACTAAAATTTATTAAGTTCAAATAACAATAAATAACCAAAACTTCTGCAAAATTGCTTTAAGTTTAATAAAAATAATTTAAGTTCAGCAACTATCAAGTGAAGAGAATATGACATTGGGATGAAAAAAAAAAGCCATTTTTCAAACATTCAATTAGACAATTTCTTACCCATTTTATTTGTTACTCACCTTTTTTTATTCGTTACTCACCTTTTTACTATAAGCTTCAATAAATATACATGTTCCTTATCAATCTTATTATTGTACTCTTTAGTTATGTACGTATTACAAATTATTTCATTTAGGTACGTAAAATCATGATATGAGGTATATACTTGACATTTCACCTATGGTCAGATGAAAGTATGAAACAACAATATATAAAAAGCATATGAAATTTGTCAAAGCTGATCTAATACAAAATGATCAGTGTTCTGAAGGAAAGTTTCATATTTATATTTTGAAATTTTAGATTCAAAAGAAGTTTATTTGTTAAAGGTACATTGTACAACTTTCTTGTAGTGAATTAATTTTAGTTTAAGAAAAAAAAAGTTTGTTTGAAATAAAATCGTGAAAAGGAACCAAGATTTACCAATGAAAACCAAGAATTGCTTCAAAAAACATAATAAAATAAAAAAAATATATTTCAACGCAATAAAAATAAAAAATGAACAATAAAACATAAGTACCTTCTAGAAATTGTTCCTTAGCTAGCATATCCGATATAACATGGGTTTTCAACAGCATATTCTTTAAGTAAGAGTGCTTTTCTAAGGCCTATATATATGATAACTCTCTGAATACAATTATGTAGCAACTCGAGCATGCATGTATGTTAAGATTCAAAACTCGAAATCGAAATCGAAAGAGCAGGATCGGATCGAGTGAGAGTGATGCGGGGTTTAAGCATTGCAGGGCGAGCCTTCTTTGGCAAAAAAGATCGATGCATGTATGTATGTTTTAATGCATGCAATGTCAATGTTTCTGTTTTTGCCAAGGAAGACTTGCCCTGCCATTTCCCCTGCATATATTTTCTTATTTTTTAATTATTGTACGCACATATCAAATCATATTTCTCTACCAATTGGTTGTTGGTGCAGTGATAATTGATCGAGACTGCACATGGTAGGGAGGTTCCGTGTTTGATCCCTCACAACAACAATCGGGAAGAGACTATAACCTAACCATGCATAACTGATTTCTAAATTCGGATTAGCCCAAGGGTGAAGCGGGTGGAACACCAATAAATATATATATATATATATATATATATATATATATATATATATATATATATATATATATATATATATATATATATATATATATATATATATATATGGTAAGCTAATCTTGTATGGCCTCTTTACACACTTGGATTTTAACTTGTTATGTTGAATAATTAAATGTACAGTACAATTTTGTTTTGTCAAGAGTTTCAAGTCATGCAAAGAGTATATGGATGTAATGGATCAACATTCGACGTGAAAGATTATCGTGTAATGCTGGTAATCTTTCATTCATCTTAATTAATTACAATTGTTAAGCTCATGAGTTCACTTTCATGTATCATGTTGCATGCTATGATTTTTTTTTTTTGTTATGTTTTGGTTTTGATAGGATGTTGCATGTTATGATCTGAGTGAACTCATAAATGCATGACTACGAATTAAGGAGAAATTATCAGAGTTAACAAGATTAATTTGTGGTTATAAGTGATAGTAAAGTGAATAGGTCGGGTATGTAGAGTTCATATGCATTAATTTGTGTATCGGTGTTCATTATTTCATGTTTGATTACACATTTAATTTAAAAAAAAAAAAAAACAGTTTACGTTCTCATTATATTCCAATAAAAAAGATTAAATTTATTTTCGTGTAAAAGGCGTAATAAGTTTTTCAAGGAAGTTCTAAATTAGCAACTTATTAATTAGTTGATCCCATATTGGAGGAAGACATCCTTCAAATAAGTGTTTTGGTCAATTGAACAAAAATAAATATGTGCATTTTATACCTACCTAGTACCTTTATAAATCTACATATGTCAAACCGGAAATTACTCTGTCCAAACAATATAATCCAGCTTATATGCATGATCATGGTGTCTTATTTAATATTTTTATAGCTTAGATGATACCCTATATATTTTTAATATTAATTTTCTTATAATAATTTTTTTTTTTTTTGGAAGAATTATAATTATTACTAATACTTAAGGATATTGATTATTATTGTTCAAAAAACGGATATTGATTATTACAATAATGTCTTTGCAAATATCTCAATTAATTAAACTGTCACATTTATCCTAAATTAATAACAAATAAAGATAGAAAGAGAATGAAAAGAGAAATAAAAAAGAACAAATAAACTAGTACATTATAAGCCATGTGATATTCAGGTGATATCAACTTGTTATATTTGATAATTCACGTGATATAAGGTTTTTCATGTCACTTTTGTGCCACATAAACTACTTCAAAAAGTCGGAACCAATGCAACTTCAACAAATTTTATTTATACGAGTACGTTCTTTCAAAAAATAAATATAAAAAATAAAAAATCATACGAGTACGTACTATTGTACTACGCATGTATTGAAATTTGCTCAAAAATGTTTATAATTACAAATTTATAATTATAGACATCAATTTTTTATTAAAAAATAAATGAACATTAAATTACGATAAAACAACAAGGAACATGAGAATTGACGTATGTTACGTGAAACTAGATCAAAGTTTGATGATCTTGAACCAAATTATCCCCATAACTTAAACATGGTCGAGCCATCTTTGATTATCATCATACTACCTCCGTTAATTATTATGTGCAACTTTGAAATATTTTTATATCTCACAAATAATACTCCAAAGGGGTGCACATAATAATTAATGGAGGTAGTATATAGTTTATAATTTATACATACTTTCCCTGCATAACTCATTAACTCAAATAGTCATAGATGCACGTCATTTATTACTATGTAGTAGTCTTGACTCTTGATCATAAAGTCTATTTTAATACAACCTTGCCATAACAAAGTGTTTGGGTCCATTGTTTAATTTCATAATTAATATTACCTTGAAGAAGAAGGAAGAACTAAAGAATAAGGTTGATCAATGATCATCAATAGTGTGGCATGAATTGTGGCTAAGAAACTTTTCAAGGAAGATATATATGCTGATTTATAATTATTTTCGAATGAATTGAAACCAAGGACGACGAGTATTATACATGAGGATTGATGAGTTTTGGTGTAACCATGATGTACAAGGAAAAACAAGATCAATAGAAAGTAAGACGAGGATGGTTAGAAAGCATTTTAGACAAATATCATAATTATTCAATGGTATGTAAGACGTAGATCGAAAGTCCATGTCAATGAAGCTTGAAAGAAAAGTTAAAGAGGCAAAAACTAACCATGAATAACATGCATGCGTAACTACATTCTAGTCTTGATAATCATTATAATTAAACCATCATTATAATTAAGACTATAGTATGATGCTTTACGGTTTTTTTGGATAGCAAAGAAGGGAGGGAGAATGGAGGAAGGGAAGGGAAGGGAAGGGAAAAGAAAGGGAGGGGGAGGTGAGCTCCATTTTCCCTCCAAATCTCTCCAATTTTGGAGAGATTATGGTTATTATTATAGAGAGAGGGAAAATAGATCCCTCCCTCTCCTTCCCCCAATCTTTTACCCAAACAAGAGATTTTGTCCCCCTCCATTTCTCTTCTCTTCTTTTCCTTCCATTTCTTCTTATCCAAACAAAGTGTTACCGTTCATATCTTGCAATTATGAACAATGCATATGATGTCCTAAATCTCTGCCAACCGATCAGATAGTCTCACTTTCACAAAAAACTTAAAAACTAGTAAAATTAAAATTACAAAACCTGAACCTAGGTGCACATTACTCCTCAGATTCAGGTGTAGTGTATTAATCCTTTTTTAACTAGTAAAATGAAAGTAGAATGCTTATAAATGAAAAGGACTATAGTAAGATGCTTTTAGTTGATATAGACTGCAATAAAATGCTGCTAGTTCTCTGCTCAAAAAGTTATAAAATCTGACTCTTTTATATGTTTATTATTGTATTAGGTTTATATTGTTCTGTTCCAAGAAACTGGTACTATCAAGTTTATACATTGCACTAATGATTTTCTGCATTTTAT